>NC_090174.1:195000-200000 GCF_024679245.1 Pseudorasbora parva
ATTTTTATTCTCTTCATCTCTTAATTTTGATTTAGTATGTCAATTAAATGTTTTAATCTCACGATTTTAACTTTATCCTCATAATTATGTTTTATCTGTTTGACATTATGACAGGAAGTCTTGATTTTATCTCATAGTTGTAACTTTTTCCTAAATATGACGTATGTCATAGTTTCAACTTTATTTTAAAAAGTCAAATCATAATTATGACATAAGTCGGTATATTGAGATAAAAAGTTACATTTATGAGAATTCAAGTAGAAACTGAAAGTTATGGAAACTATGAATTTGTCATAATGGACTTTTTCTGGCTAAAACAATAGTCAAAATGATGCGATACCAAGAGATAATTATGCAAAAAAGGATATATTCAGGAGATTAAAAAAAAAAAGAGAATAAAAATGTATTAAAAAATGATGACATTAAAAATTTAAATTGAAAAATCTAAATGATGACAAACTTTACTGATAAAAAAGATGAACATGAGAAATAAAGTTGAAATTATGACAAGTCATATTTGATAAAAAGTTAAAATTATGAGAGAAAATTATGCTAATCAATCACTATTGTGTTTTATTGTATTGATGTCTTACTGTGTTTATGTATTGAACATTGCCTGACTGTTTGTATATTTGTATTTCTTTAAAACCAATAAAATAAAATAATAAATCATTATTAGTCTAGTAGCCCGCCCATAGAGCCCCATTGTGAACCCGGAACATGTTTACGACACTAAAGTTTAATTGCAGAAATGTGAAGTATGGGTCGAGCGTACAGAAACTGCCGGATGATAATTTGCATATGTTGAGCATAATTAGCGTAATCGTCCATTGTGACCACATATTTTGCACTGCATGGCCAATTTTACGTTATGTGAGTGGTAAATGGACTGCATTAATATAGCGCTTTTATCCAAAGCGCTTTACATTTTTGCCTCACATTCACCCATTCATACACCGACGGCGATGTCAGCCATGTAAGGCTCATCCAGCTCGTGGGGAGCAGCTGGGGTTAGGTGTCTTGCTCATGGACACTTCGACACTTGGTCAGGTGGAACCGGGGATCGAACCGCCAACCTTCTGGTTTGTAGACAACCTACATGACCCACTGAGCCACTGCCGCCCCTGAGCCAGAGTGGTTTTAGAGGATGCTTATTTAATTTCTGTTACTTTCAGACTTCAAAATAATAATTCTATAATACATTTAGATAAATTTAGACATAATTTGTATTACTTTCAGATGAAAAATTTGGTTATATTCACGGTGAACACAATCTCCCATTTCAGAATCTCAAGAGCTCTTGGCCTCTGATGTGAATCTTGATAACCTTTTTTTATTATAATTTTTTAGGTCCAGTCATGTTTTTGTGGTAATAAGCTGTTGCTGTTATTATAGTCACTGTCCAATAATTAAATGTTAAAAAAACAAACCTCCAATAAGTAAATGTTAAATAAAACAAATATTTTATGCATTTAATCCCACTTTATTGACCAATATCTAGCTGCTGACCTTTAATAATTCAGGTAAACCATGAGCAAAAAGCACCTTTTCCTCCTGCGTCCTGTTCCTCCATTACCCAGATCGGCAGAGCTGCGCCTCTAGTGCTCATGCGCCAATTCGCAGACTTGAGAAAAGTAATGCTAAAGTAAGGTAATGCCCTTTTCTTAAAAAGCAACTAATTAACTCAATTACTTACTTTTTAAGAGCGTAACGCAATATTGTAAGGCATTACTTTTCAAAGTACCTTTCCCCGGCACTGGCTATAGTTGTAATAAGTATGCTGTAAAGCGAGGACGGCGCATAGTCTAGTTTTAAAGTCAAAATTCACCATGTCAGTATTTATTTCTTATATCGCCTTAAAGGGTTAGTTCAGCCAATAATGAAATGTCTGTCATTAACTCCTCTCCCTAATGTCGCTCCACACCCGTAAGACCTCCGCTCATCTTCACACACAGTTTAAGATATTTTATATTTAGTCCGAGAGTGAATGCAAAAGTAACTAGAAGAGAAGCCAATGCTGAATAAAGTCGTAGTTTTTGTTATTTTTGGACCCAAATGTATTTTGGATGCTTCAAGAGACTCTAATTAACCCACTGATGTCTCATATGGACTACTGTGATGATGTTTTTATTCCCTTTCTGGACATGGACAGTATAGTGTGCATACACTTGCATACGCTCTCGGACTAAATATAAAATATCTTAAACTGTGTGTGAAGATGAGCGGAGGTCTGACGGGTGTGGAGCGACATTAGGGAGAGGAGTTAATGACAGACATTTCATTTCTGGCTGTACTAACCCTTTAATAATCGTAGATATATGATTTATCTACGCAACGGCGCACTCGCGTGTTTTCTGCGTGGCGTGATGACGTCGCTGCGCGCACCTGCGTTGTTGAAGAGCATCAGCCGCTGGAGGAGCGGGTCGCGCGCGCTGTCTGTGACCGCGCTCAGCACGCGCTCCACACCGGCTTTACTCGCTAAATCCGCCGTGACGCAGCGCACCGTGAGTCCGGTCCCGGTGAGGCTCAGCTCCCGCTCCAGCTCCCGCAGTCGGTCCTCCGAGCGGGCCGCGAGCAGCAGCACCGAGCCCTCCGACAGAAGAGGCGCGATGGAGAGAGCCAAAGCCCGGCCGAAGCCTTTCGACGCCCCGGTGATGATGACCAACGCTTTACCGAACACCGGAGCCGCGCTCACCTCCGCCATCGCTGATATGTGTGTGTGTGTGTGTGTGTGGAGAATCGGTTCGACACGCCCCCGGAAAACAGACAAGCGAAGCCACTCCCACTTCAGATGCCACGTCACGAACCTAGCGGAGGACCAACCCTGCAGAAATTAAAAATGAATTAATGAATAAGTAAATAAATTAATAAATAAATATACACATTATGTAAATTAATAGGAACATAGCGCTATACAATTGCTGCGTCCCAATTCGCCTATATACTAAAAGTATGTAGGGCTACTCTTTTTGTTAAGAAAAAGTAGATATTTTGAGTGTGCAGCGGAAGCTTTGGGACTACTTCGTCATCTCTAATGGACTCTGTTGCTAAGTTACGAGCATCCCATCCATAAACTGTAAAAAAAATAAAAAAAATAGATCTCATCACCGTTTAAACTGCCCTGTCAATCATCATACAGCTCAAATCCACATTCAGTTTAATCTCCTGCCGTATTGGAGAGAAATGTAGACACACACACACTCACTCAACACACACACACTCGCTCGTTGATCTGCCGTGTGTGTGTCTTTAATGCAGAGACTCTCCTCGTGTGTTTGCAGTTTAAATATAATGATGCTTTTAAAGGTTAATGGCCAAACGTGTCATTATAAAAGTTTTTGTGAAGAAAAAGTATATACTTTTGAGGGTGTAGCAGAAAAGTATGCAAGCTTCGGGACTACTTCACCATCTTTAACGGACTCTGTCGCCTAGTTACGAGCATCCCGTCACCTGTCCATCATCTTCAGATTCGTCACAGTTCAAACCCTCCACATTGAGTTTAATCTCCTGCCGTATCGGAGAGAAGTGTAGCCGCTCGTTGATCTGCCATTTGTGGATATTTAATGGAGAGACTCTCTTCATGTGTTTGCAGTTTAAATATGCATTTAAAAGTTAATGGCCAAACGTGTCATTACAAAAGTTTACAATGCTGCTGCATGTGAAATATAATGTGGACAACACTGAATAAATATATTTTTGTCAAATTAAATATTGATAGTTGGTCACTCAAACCCCTTTATCTAAACTTCTCTACTTAACCCTCGGACTCGCACATCCGCCATGTTTGTAGTTTGTAACACTTTTTATCCGCGTTTGTAGTTCTAATCGAATCCTCGTCCAACTCGCAGTGGGTTGTGGGCAATATCAGCCGTTAGAGTGCCCATCGATCCATACTGTGAATTCGGACCGGAAATAGTAAACCATCCGGGAATCTTTGGAATACTCTTTTCAATATACTACGATTTGGGACACACTAACCCTATTTTCGAATACTATTTAGGATGGATAGTGTGCGAATTGGGACGCAGAGGTAATCTCTCCAACACGTAATGGGTTGTGGGCAGGGCTTGACATGAACTGGTTTGCTCAGCAGCCACTGTGGTTTTACAAAGTTACTCAGCATTTTCACTGGCCACAATTTTGCTGTTTGGAAATTACATTGTGATTAAAGTTGACTTTGGCATGCTTAAATTACTTGATTTTGAGTCATTTAACTTGAGTTAGAAGATTTTAAACCCATACCTTTCAAACTTTCAAATGCAGAGTGACCCCCCAATTGGACCCCCCCCCCCCCCCCCCCAAAAAAAAAAAAAAACACAACAAAAACAAAATCAAGACTACATTGTATATCAGCAGGTGAGCAATATAATAGAAAAATAACCTAAGCAAATTACAAAAACAATAATAAATAAAAAATAAAATAAAAATGCAGATACTAATACATATTTATTTAATATGTATACATTTATTTAACATCTGTAGTGGTTTGATTAACATTAATGACAGGTTTAATTGGGCTGCTGAATGCATGGATGTAATATTTGGGACACATATCCAGTGTTACCTGCTTACCTACTTAAGCCATAACCGGCAGCGCATGCGATGGACATTTTGACATCAGTGTGCGCGTGTATTTGACTATTCATAGAATAAATATATAAATTCATAGAATAAATAAATAAATATATTATTATTATTATTATTATTATTATTATTATTATTATCATTCAGCAGCAAGGAGAACTGATAATGCGTGCGAGAGAGAGAGAGAGAGAGAGAGAGAGAGAGAGAGAGAGAGAGAGAGAGAGAGAGAGAGAGAGAGAGCGCGCTTTTGTTGTGTGTCATTCAGTGCGATTCCGCTTATCTCGCCTTCATTAAGTATAAAGAATTGTAGTTGAATTGTAGCCAATTTTGTGATACGACGGTCTTGGCATTTCATTTAGCTGTAAATTATATTCAACCTGGCAAAGTGGCGAGTGGGAGAGGCTGCCGAACCCGCC
>NC_090174.1:207500-212500 GCF_024679245.1 Pseudorasbora parva
TCACACACACTGAAGTTCATGTTTTTAAATAAAGGAATTTGTCAGAAAGCAAGTGGCTTCTATTGTCCAACAACAATAAAATGACAAACATATGCTCAGCTCCTGAAGGATTATGGGAGGAAGAGAGTGATAACCAACATTTGATCTCCTTTATTAAAGGGACAGTACACGCAATTTAAATCGTCATCATTTACTCTCGAGCTTTCTGTTTTTAACTGAACAGAAATCGCACAGGTTTGGAGCAGCATGAGCGTATGAAGCTCGTTTCCACCTCAGAGTCAAACATGACAAAGGTCATGGTCATTTTATATCTTAACAATTACAATGTGTAAATGAGAGAATAACACGTATAAAATGAACAATACAAATAAATACAAAAATAAGTTTATGAATCAAGGTAGAAAACTTCGTTGTGTGATCTGATGTTTGAAAGGGTTTCCAAGTGAGATCAGTCGTATGAAAGGTAGTACAGGAGGGTTTCTTTATTTGTGTCAACTAGGAGGTCCCATTTTAGGAATATCTCTCTTAAAGTCAGTCTAATATGAAATAGAAATGGAGCAATACAAAAATACATGTTTAATATCTTCAAGTGAGGTGTTATAAAAAGGGCATTTATCGCGGACAGCATTTATCGCGGACAGCATTTATCGCGGACAGCATTTATCGCGGTCAGCATTTATCGCGGACAGCATTTATCGCGGAGAGCATTTATCGCGGACAGCATTTATCGCGGTCAGCATTTATCGCGGAGAGCATTTATCGCGGACAGCATTTATCGCGGACAGCATTTATCGCGGAGAGCATTTATCGCGGACAGCATTTATCGCGGTCAGCATTTATCGCGGAGAGCATTTATCGCGGTCAGCATTTATCGAGGTCAGCATTTATCGCGGACAGCATTTATCGCGGACAGCATTTATCGCGGTCAGCATTTATCGCGGAGAGCATTTATCGCGGAGAGCATTTATCGCGGCCAGCATTTATCGAGGTCAGCATTTATCGCGGACAGCATTTATCGCGGACAGCATTTATCGAGGTCAGCACTTATCGCGGTCAGCATTTATCGCGGACAGCATTTATCGCGGACAGCATTTATCGCGGCCAGCATTTATCGAGGTCAGCATTTATCGCGGACAGCATTTATCGCGGACAGCATTTATCGCGGTCAGCATTTATCGCGGAGAGCATTTATCGCGGCCAGCATTTATCGAGGTCAGCATTTATCGCGGACAGCATTTATCGCGGACAGCATTTATCGCGGCCAGCATTTATCGAGGTCAGCACTTATCGCGGTCAGCATTTATCGCGGACAGCATTTATCGCGGACAGCATTTATCGCGGCCAGCATTTATCGAGGTCAGCATTTATCGCGGACAGCATTTATCGCGGACAGCATTTATCGCGGTCAGCATTTATCGCGGAGAGCATTTATCGCGGCCAGCATTTATCGAGGTCAGCATTTATCGCGGACAGCATTTATCGCGGACAGCATTTATCGCGGACAGCATTTATCGCGGAGAGCATTTATCGCGGACAGCATTTATCGCGGACAGCATTTATCGCGGAGAGCATTTATCGCGGACAGCATTTATCGCGGTCAGCATTTATCGCGGAGAGCATTTATCGCGGACAGCATTTATCCCGGACAGCACTTATCGCGGACAGCATTTATCGCGGAGAGCATTTATCGCGGCCAGCATTTATCGAGGTCAGCATTTATCGCGGACAGCATTTATCGCGGACAGCACTTATCGCGGACAGCACTTATCGCGGAGAGCATTTATCGCGGACAGCATTTATCGCGGACAGCATTTATCGCGGTCAGCATTTATCGCGGAGAGCATTTATCGCGGACAGCATTTATCGCGGACAGGACTTATCGCGGACAGCATTTATCGCGGACAGCACTTATCGCGGTCAGCATTTATCGCGGAGAGCATTTATCGCGGACAGCATTTATCGCGGTCAGCATTTATCGCGGAGAGCATTTATCGCGGACAGCATTTATCGCGGACAGCATTTATCGCGGTCAGCATTTATCGCGGACAGCATTTATCGCGGACAGCATTTATCGCGGACAGCATTTATCGCGGAGAGCATTTATCGCGGACAGCACTTATCGCGGTCAGCATTTATCGCGGAGAGCATTTATCGCGGACAGCATTTATCGCGGTCAGCATTTATCGCGGAGAGCATTTATCGCGGACAGCACTTATCGCGGACAGCATTTATCGCGGACAGCACTTATCGCGGACAGCACTTATCGCGGAGAGCATTTATCGCGGAGAGCATTTATCGCGGACAGCATTTATCGCGGACAGCACTTATCGCGGACAGCATTTATCGCGGAGAGCATTTATCGCGGTCAGCATTTATCGCGGAGAGCATTTATCGCGGACAGCATTTATCGCGGACAGCACTTATCGCGGACAGCATTTATCGCGGACAGCACTTATCGCGGTCAGCATTTATCGCGGAGAGCATTTATCGCGGACAGCATTTATCGCGGTCAGCATTTATCGCGGAGAGCATTTATCGCGGACAGCATTTATCGCGGACAGCATTTATCGCGGACAGCATTTATCGCGGAGAGCATTTATCGCGGACAGCATTTATCGCGGTCACCATTTATCGCGGACAGCATTTATCGCGGAGAGCATTTATCGCGGACAGCATTTATCGCGGACAGCACTTATCGCGGTCACCATTTATCGCGGAGAGCATTTATCGCGGACAGCATTTATCGCGGTCAGCATTTATCGCGGAGAGCATTTATCGCGGACAGCATTTATCGCGGACAGCATTTATCGCGGTCAGCATTTATCGCGGACAGCATTTATCGCGGACAGCTTTTATCGCGGACAGCATGACTGTTTTGATGACGCGGTGATGATGACGCACGTAACCATACAGAAGGTTTCCACGGTAACATACTTTTGAATGTATTCTCAATATGATTATTCCTTTTTTACAGTGAATGAAATGTATTTTGTCTTGTGTAATTGTTTGTGTGATTATAATGATTACGTTTATGTCTCGCTGTTACGCGGATCAGGAAGCTTTTCGTGTCCTGGTAAAGCGCATTGCTCCAGTCGGCAGTTACCGCTAAAGAGTGTTCATAATAGAGGACATTCCACCAGCCAATCAGCAGGCAGTGGGCGGGGCTCGGCACTGATTGGATAATCCTTTCAGATTGATTACTTTTGTCTGTCTGGGTCTGGCAATGGGAAATGGGGGAATTGATTGGAAATAATTCGGAAAAATCTTTGGGAAAATCGAGCTTTGGAAATGCATTATTATGAAAAACGGCTTTTGGAAAAAGCATGTAAAATAATGGAAAATTTTTTTTTTTTTTTTTTTAAACATAACAATAGTGTGTGTGGAAGAGGTAATTGTGAAATGTATTAAACAATTTCATGTAATTTTACAAAATAAATAGATACATTTATTTAATATTTAATTAAATTAATAAATACATTTTTTTAATTAATTATTTAATTAAATTAATGAATACATTTTTTAATTAATTATTTAATTATTTCAGAATAAACTGGTACATTTAATTGTTGTTTTATTGAATTCATTATTGAATTATTTAATTTTGAGTAATTTGGTTCTCTATAGAAATCAAATCACATCTTCCACATGCGGCTGAGTAAATGAGGATTAATGTTCATTGTGTGTGTACTGTTCCTTTAAATGAGTGTGTGTACTGTTCCTTTAAATGAGTGTGTGTACTGTTCCTTTAAATGAGTGTGTGCGCCATTTCCGGCCGCTAGAGGGCAGAGCTCCAATCACATCACTGACACATTCGCGCTTCTGCAGCGTCATAAAGACAGAGCTCATTAAACACGTTTACTGTTTGCGTTACTCTTATGATCAAACTCAGCGAATTATAATAATTATTCATTAATAGTAATGATCAGAAATCGGATGAGCTTAGAACTGAGATGTTTGATTGATATTAAAGATTACAAATACAGCCAATGGCTATTAGGATAAACAAAAATAAAAGAATAAATTATAAAATAAAATAAATGTATATAAATAATAAAAAAAGGTAAAAATATTAACACGTTTTTTACAGCTTGCATTTTTTTTTTAGACTAAAAGAAAATAGCTTTTTTAAATTCAAGGAATGGTATCATACATTTGTTTAATTGCAAGATTGTTTTGTATTAGAACACAATTCTTTACAAATCACAATTTACAAAATCTCTCGTTGGGAGACAATAGTTAAGTAGAGCAACATATAACAGTAAAAAATAAATTAAAGCAAATAATATAAAATAAATTAAACAAAGGCATTACAGTCCATAAGGCATGCCAAAGTTGTGCACATATATGATTAATTGTCTCAGTCTTTAAATATTCTTAAAGTAAAGTTACAGGGAAGCTTAACAAATTATAATGACAAATAATTTGAGACATCTTCACACAGAGAGTAATTATTATCACTGGAATCTTTCAGAAGTTTCCAAGAAGCAAAGTATTCCCTCACACAACACAATTAAAGTGCAAGAATTAAACAATATACAATTACGGTACTATAATCCGTGAGGGAAGGAAATGGAACGAAAATAAAGGATTAAAAATATCTACAATTTCAATTAATAAAAAAATGTGCCTAAGAGATATGAGACATAAAAAAAGTAAAAAAAAACTAAACTATTAAAATAAAATAAGGAACTGAAGCGATTGTTGGCGGAAGAGCGCGGCGTGCGTGTGACGTCACGAGCGCAGCTCGCGTGCGCGAATATGGCGGTTCCAGCGACGACGAGCGACTTGAGGAAAAGTGCTGAAAGTTATGAAATAAAAGTAAGACATGACGGGAAACAACGCTAAAAACCTGCGGAAGTATCCAGGGCGTGTTCGATGAGGAAACGAGCCCGACAGGAGAGACATTACGACGGCGCGGAGAGCGTTTACATTCGCCTCAGGAGAGCTACACGCGGAAGTGACGAGACTACAACAAACTCAAACTATACACTACAGCCTAC
>NC_090174.1:225000-275000 GCF_024679245.1 Pseudorasbora parva
TAACCACGGTTCAACACACGCCTCGGTCCTTAACCACGGTTTAACACACGCCTCGGTCCTTAACCACGGTTTAACACACGCCTCGGTCCTTAACCACGGTTTAACACACGCCTCGGTCCTTAACCACGGTTTAACACACGCCTCGGTCCTTAACCACGGTTCAACACACGCCTCGGTCCTTAACCACGGTTTAACACACGCCTCGGTCCTTAACCACGGTTTAACACGCCTCGGTCCTTAACCACGGTTTAACACACGCCTCGGTCCCTAACCACGGTTTAACACACGCCTCGGTCCTTAACCACGGTTTAACACACGCCTCGGTCCTTAACCACGGTTTAACACACGCCTCGGTCCTTAACCACGGTTTAACACACGCCTCGGTCCTTAACCACGGTTTAACACATGCCTTGGTCCCTAACCACGGTTTAACACACGCCTCGGCCCTTAACCACGGTTTAACACACGCCTCGGTCCTTAACCACGGTTTAACACACGCCTCGGTCCTTAACCACGGTTTAACACACGCCTCGGTCCTTAACCACGGTTCAACACACGCCTCGGTCCTTAACCACGGTTCAACACACGCCTCGGTCCTTAACCACGGTTTAACACATGCCTTGGTCCCTAACCACGGTTTAACACACGCCTCGGCCCTTAACCACGGTTTAACACACGCCTCGGTCCTTAACCACGGTTTAACACACGCCTCGGTCCTTAACCACGGTTCAACACACGCCTCGGTCCTTAACCACGGTTTAACACACGCCTCGGTCCTTAACCACGGTTCAACACACGCCTCGGTCCTTAACCACGGTTCAACACACGCCTCGGCCCTTAACCACGGTTTAACACACGCCTCGGTCCTTAACCACGGTTTAACACACGCCTCGGTCCTTAACCACGGTTCAACACACGCCTCGGTCCTTAACCACCGTTTAACACACGCCTCGGTCCTTAACCACGGTTTAACACGCCTCGGTCCTTAACCACGGTTTAACACACGCCTCGGTCCCTAACCACGGTTTAACACACGCCTCGGTCCTTAACCACGGTTTAACACACGCCTCGGTCCTTAACCACGGTTTAACACACGCCTCGGTCCTTAACCACGGTTTAACACACGCCTCGGTCCTTAACCACGGTTTAACACATGCCTTGGTCCCTAACCACGGTTTAACACACGCCTCGGCCCTTAACCACGGTTTAACACACGCCTCGGTCCTTAACCACGGTTTAACACACGCCTCGGTCCTTAACCACGGTTTAACACACGCCTCGGTCCTTAACCACGGTTCAACACACGCCTCGGTCCTTAACCACGGTTCAACACACGCCTCGGTCCTTAACCACGGTTTAACACATGCCTTGGTCCCTAACCACGGTTTAACACACGCCTCGGCCCTTAACCACGGTTTAACACACGCCTCGGTCCTTAACCACGGTTTAACACACGCCTCGGTCCTTAACCACGGTTTAACACACGCCTCGGTCCTTAACCACGGGTTAACACACGCCTCGGTCCTTAACCACGGTTCAACACAGGCCTCGGTCCTTAACCACGGTTCAACACACGCCTCGGTCCTTAACCACGGTTGAACACATGCCTTGGTCCCTAACCACGGTTTAACACACGCCTCGGCGCTTAACCACGGTTTAACACACGCCTCGGCCCTTAACCACGGTATAACACACGCCTCGGTCCTTAACCACGGTTTAACACACGCCTCGGTCCTTAACCACGGTTTAACACACGCCTCGGTCCTTAACCACGGTTTAACACACGCCTCGGCCCTTAACCACGGTATAACACACGCCTCGGTCCTTAACCACGGTTTAACACACGCCTCGGTCCTTAACCACGGTTTAACACACACCTCTGTCCTTAACCACGGTTTAACACACACCTCTGTCCTTAACCACGGTTTAACACACGCCTCGGTCCTTAACCACGGTTTAACACACACCTCTGTCCTTAACCACGGTTTTCGGTTCGGTTTTTTGCTCTTCTATTCTTAGGCGACAGAAAATGTTTTTATTGCAATACTTTTTCTTTATTTTACTATAAGACTTGAAAAACCTTACTTAAACTTATCTTTACTTAAACAAAACCCTTGTACACATTCCCAGTGTATTGTATAATATAAAATAAATATATATAAAGATTTACAGTGGCAGCTCAGAGGTGAACAGCAGCATTTAAGTATGCCATTTAATTAATATGTGTATGTGTTTGTATTGGTATTACTGTATTGGACCATGTGTGTCCTGAATAAAAGTTTTGATTGATTGATTGAAAAAATGTAGGCTAAAATTAAAACTACATTCCAGAGAAACTTTGTGTTTGCTTCCTAAACGTCCCCGTTTCCCAGAGAAACTTTGGGTTCACTTCTTAAACGTTCCCGTTTCCCAACTTTCCCGTTTCCCAGAGAAACTTTGGGTTCACTTCCTAAACTTTCCCGTTTCCCAACTTTCCCGTTTCCCAGAGAAACTTTGGGTTCACTTCCTAAACTTTCCCGTTTCCCAGAGTAACTTTGGGTTCACTTCCTAAACTTTCCCGTTTCCCAGAGGAACTTTGTGTTCGCTTCCTAAACTTTCCAATTTCCCAGAGAAACTTTGGGTTCACTTCCTAAACTTTCCCATTTCCCAGAGAAACTTTGGGTTCACTTCCTAAACTTTCCCGTTTCCCAGAGAAACTTTGGGTTCACTTCCTTAACTTTCCCGTTTCCCAGAGAAACTTTGGGTTCACTTCCTAAACTTTCCCGTTTCCCAGAGAAACTTTGGGTTCACTTCCTAAACTTTCCCGTTTCCCAGAGAAACTTTGGGTTCACTTCTTAAACTTTCCCGTTTCCCAATGAAATTTTGGGTTCACTTCCTAAACTTTCCCGTTTCCCAGAGTAACTTTGGGTTCGCTTCCTAAACTTTCCCGTTTCCCAGAGAAACTTTGGGTTCACTTCTTAAACTTCCCCGTTTCCCAGAGTAACTTTGCGTTCACTTCCTAAACGTTCCCGTTTCCCAGAGTAACTTTGGGTTCACTTCCTAAACTTTCCAGTTTCCCAGAGAAACGTTGGGTTCACTTCCTAAACTTTCCCGTTTCCCAGAGAAACTTTGGGTTCCCTTCCTTAACTTTCCTGTTTCCCAGAGAAACTTTGCATTTGCTTCCTAAACTTTCCCGTTTCCCAGAGAAACTTTGCGCTCACTTCCTAAACTTTCCCGTTTCCCAGAGAAACTTTGCGCTCACTTCCTAAACTTTCCCGTTTCCCAAAGAAACTTTGGGTTAATTTCCTAAACTTTCCAGTTTCCCAGAGAAACTTTGGGTTCACTTCCTAAACTTTTCCGTTTCCCAGAGAAACTTTGGGTTCACTTCCTAAACTTTCCCGTTTCCCAGAGAAACTTTGGGTTCACTTCCTAAACTTTCCCGTTTCCCAGAGAAACTTTGCGCTCACTTCCTAAACTTTCCCGTTTCACAGAGAAACTTTGGGTTCACTTCCTAAACTTTCCCGTTTCCCAGAGAAACTTTGCGCTCACTTCCTAAACTTTCCCGTTTCACAGAGAAACTTTGGGCTCACTTCCTAAACTTTCCCGTTTCACAGAGAAACTTTGGGTTCACTTCCTAAACGTTCCCGTTTCCCAGAGAAACTTTGGGTTCACTTCCTAAACTTTCCCGTTTCCCAGAGAAACTTTGGGTTCACTTCCTAAACTTTCCCGTTTCCCAGAGAAACTTTGGGTTCACTTCCTAAACTTTCCCGTTTCCCAGAGTAACTTTGGGTTCACTTCCTAAACTTTCCCGTTTCCCAGAGAAACTTTGGGTTCACTTCCTAAACTTTCCCGTTTCCCAGAGTAACTTTGGGTTCACTTCCTAAACTTTCCCGTTTCCCAGAGAAACTTTGGGTTCACTTCCTAAACTTTCCCGTTTCCCAGAGAAACTTTGGGTTCACTTCCTAAACTTTCCCGTTTCCCAGAGAAACTTTGGGTTCACTTCCTAAACTTTCCCGTTTCCCAGAGAAACTTTGGGTTCACTTCCTAAACTTTCCCGTTTCCCAGAGAAACTTTGGGTTCACTTCCTAAACTTTCCCGTTTCCCAGAGTAACTTTGGGTTCACTTCCTAAACTTTCCCGTTTCCCAGAGAAACTTTGGGTTCACTTCCTAAACTTTCCCGTTTCCCAGAGAAACTTTGGGTTCACTTCCTAAACTTTCCTGTTTCCCAGAGAAACTTTGGGTTCACTTCCTAAACTTTCCTGTTTCCCAGAGAAACTTTGGGTTCACTTCCTAAACTTTCCCGTTTCCCAGAGAAACTTTGGGCTCACTTCCTAAACTTTCCCGTTTCCCAGAGTAACTTTGGGTTCACTTCCTAAACTTTCCCGTTTCCCAGAGTAACTTTGGGTTCACTTCCTAAACTTTCCCGTTTCCCAGAGAAACTTTGGGCTCACTTCCTAAACTTTCCCGTTTCCCAGAGTAACTTTGGGTTCACTTCCTAAACTTTCCCGTTTCCCAGAGAAACTTTGGGTTCACTTCCTAAACTTTCCCGTTTCCCAGAGAAACTTTGGGTTCACTTCCTAAACTTTCCCCTTTCCCAGAGAAACTTTGGGTTCACTTCCTAAACTTTCCCGTTTCCCAGAGAAACTTTGGGTTCACTTCCTAAACTTTCCCGTTTCACAGAGAAACTTTGCATTTGCTTCCTAAACTTTCCCGTTTCCCAGAGAAACTTTGGGTTCACTTCCTAAACTTTCCCGTTTCCCAGAGAAACTTTGCATTTGCTTCCTAAACTTTCCTGTTTCCCAGAGAAACTTTGGGTTCACTTCCTAAACTATTGCATTTAATTGAAGAAATGATAATCAGTTATGCAAGTAATCATTAGTTGCTACTTTGGAGCAAGTTTTTGGCTTTGTGCGAGCCACTGTGTATCATTGGTTATATATTTAGTATTGATCTAATATTGATTCGACTTAGACTCGTGCATTAACAGAATGGTCAAGGCATTCTCCTGAATGTGTCCATAATAATGTGTTAATGTTTTCAGTGGTATTGTTGAGCATAAGTAAGGATGTTTGTGCACTTGTGCTACACTTTGAAACATTTGTGAGTGACTGATAGCGAGTCTGTGTGGGAGGAGCTCGTGAAACTGAAAGACAAAGGCAGATTCCAGTTACAGGCTCTCCCTCAGATAATGCGGCTCAGCTGCAGGTTTCAGGGGGCGGAGCCAGGGCGCTGATGTCACCGCTCCGCTCCTGAAAGGGCCTCTTTGTTGGCAGAGTTCAGCTCGAGCGTCCTGCTTTTCCTGTGGATCGACAACACCATGAAAAAGGCAACACTAGCACCAAAGTGCTTCGTTTAACTCCTACACGCTCCTACATGCTGTGAGAATTATCCGTATGGATGGCTAGTTCTTCACCGGACTGAGAAAACAAGGAAAAAAAACGGGAGCGGGGGAAAAAAATGGAGCCTCTTGCTCTGGAAACTCTGAAGTGCATGCGGCCGTGGGTTTAGGATGAAGATGTCAGTGTTTTTATCAGGAAAAGCTGTGTTTAACTTAAGCTACTAACACAGACGTCGTGCTCAAACTTATTCTTTTGAACTGGATAGAAAACATCTGGATCATTTCTTTCAATCGGACGTGTTGGGAAGCAAATGAAAATGTTGGAAATTTGTCTTAAATTGGTGGGTTGTAAATCCAAGAAAGGTCTGTCTTCGTCCTCCAGCTGTTACTTGGAAGGTAAGCGAGTGTGATGGCGAGTGTGTGTGTGTGTGTGTGTGTGTGTGGGGTGGGGGTCTCCATTACAGAGCGGCCGAGTCCAAACACGGGCTTCAGATGATCTGGGTCTGGGGAAAATCGCAGGCCTCGGAGCTCCTTCTGCCTGTTTGGAAAAGTGGAGGAGGGGGAAGAGCGAGAGAGCAAAGCCAGACATACTGGCTCGCCGTAAAAGAAAGAGAGGAAAAAACGAGGGAGGAGAAAACACTGGGAAATCTGATTCCTGTCTGGATTGAGCCGTGCAGTTTGGAGAGATTTTGGATGCATCTTATTGAGTGTGTGTGCGTGTGTGTGTGTGTGTGTGTGTGTGTGTGTGTGTGTGCGTTCTGATTTAACCGGTTAACGTCACCTTAGAGATTTGCACGTAATACTTGTAATTTCAGGAATGCTGTGAAATACTGACCTAAACGTTTGTGTCTTTTGAAGAAAACTCATGATTATTGCAGAAGAGTATAAGAAAGCATTTATTCCGTACTCCAGGAAATCAGAGCCGTAAGTTTGGCCCCAAATTTGAAGTTGACATCACTTTTAAAGGATCGCTCCGTGCTGTATCCGTGTCCCATTTCAAACCGGCTCCACTGGAAGACTTCTGAGAGTTTAAGACTCCCAGTTTATGATGATTACTAAAATATGTGATGGGGACAGGCGAGGAATAAAAGTGCCAAGTGTGACACTGTTCAAAGAGTCGTCTGATTGGATGTAATGTCTGATCTCCTGTGTTCGATCACAGCGATGGATCTGAGTTTGGCGTAAAGCAAATGGCATCACGTTATACTTAATGTAAAAAATGTTAATTGAAAGAAATCAGCAGGGCTCGACATTAGGCATGTTCATGTGCTTCTCCATCGGACAAATAAATCGGTCATCCACTTATCCGAGTGAAACGTGCTTGTCCGGAAAAAAGTTGTATTTTAATTTATTTTTTTGTGTGCTGTAAATATTAGGGATGTCACAATACTCAATATAATATTGAACCGTTCGGTACGGCATTCACGGTTCAACGCGCTTTTATTTGGTTTTGTATTTAATTAATTTTTTCCATTTCTCTCCGTTTGAAATATTCCTCTCAGTTTATTCGGCTCCGTTTGAGTGTGCCTGTGAGTCTACGCGCTGATATGAGCAAATATCCAATCATATGCACTAAAGTTATTAGCCGCGGGGTGTTAGCCGCGTTTAAAGCCTTGTGTTAAACATTTAATTTGCGTGCTTATGCACTGTTTTGCATTGAGTGCGCGCACTAAACGTCTGTCAAACACGCGACAGTCTTACTGCGCTAATACCGTCAAACACACACACGGGTAACCTATATAAACGCAGTGGGTTATGTCTAAAGTGAAAGTAAAATCGCGTGCGTTTATGAGATGCGAGCCGGTCTTAAAGTGACAGTAGCGCAGCCTATAGTGAACACGCTGCCCTTAAAGGGACAGTTCACCTCTAAAATTATTTTAATAAAAATACAAAATAAACACCTTACAGTGGCTTTTAATCAATGTTGTCTATTGAAGGATATGTAGTTTTAATTTAAGCCTACATTTATTCATTCAATTTCATACTTAAACACTGCTGTTCATCTCTGAGCTGCTACTGTAAATCTTTATATATGTTTATTTTATATTATACAATACACTGGGAATGTGTACAGGGTTTTTTAAGTAAAGTTTTAAGTTTAAGGGGTTTCAAGTCTTTTAAGGAAAATAAAGAAGAGTATTGCAATAAAAACATTTTCGCCTAAGAATACTAAAAAACCGAAACGAGGTTAAAACCGAAGTGTGTATTGAACCGTGGACTAACTTTATCGTTGCATCGTTTTTGTTTCGTTGCCTCTTCTTGACGGATCGCTTCCTGTTCTCCTGAGTTGTAAGTCGCTTTGGATAAAAGCGTCTGCTAAATGCGTAAATGTAAGTGCATCCCTAGTAAATATGATTTATTTTGAAGCGATATTCTCGCCAGTGTTTTGGCATATTTTAAATATGCATATTTGTGGGACTTTTACCTTTTATAAAGGGCATTTTCCCCTAATCTTATTAAATGTAGGCTATGCTTCAGGTTTCATATTATATTCTTAAATTTTATCTATACATTGAATACGGGTGTGCATGAATAGTCGAATATCCGATCTGTAATCAATATTAGAAAACTAAAAATACGAATTTGAATGTGAATGCGTTGATTTGCTGGCTAATCTGATAAATCCCTCTAAATCTCGCAGTTATAACTCGGTGCACTGGGTGGCGCTGTGGAGGGGGTTCATAAGTGGAGTGTTTTTCATCACATAATGTCGTCTGCCTCGCAAAGTTTGGAACGACTTAGATGACAATTGAAAATGATCGCACAAAATGGAGTTGCTTTTGATTAAATTAATTAATGAAACAGAGTTATATAATATCACCAGAACAGAAGAATCAGCTGAACTCCAAACTCCAGCCGAATGAGGAAAGAGTCCGCCACTGCGTTCAGGAGCCCATCTGTAGCCCGAGGGAGAGCCAGATTACTTATAATAGCTAAATAATCTGGAGACGAATGCTTGCTGTCAGTTTCCTCGAGGGTTTAAGAACAGAAAACACAAAGTGCTTCTCTCAAACTTCCCTGAACCGTTCTCTTTGTGTCTCCGCAGTCCGCGGGCGCGTTCTCACCCGATGGTAATATCATCAGCTAATAATATTATCGTTTCTCTCAACATGAAAATGTGAAACAATATAAACACGACAATCATATAACGACTTGAAATGAACTGTCTGTCATTAACTCCTCCCCCTAATGTCGCTCCACACCCGTCAGACCTCCGCTCATCTTCACACACAGTTTAAGATATTTTATATTTAGTCTGAGAGCGTATGCAAGTGTATGCACACTATACTGTCCATGTCCAGAAAGGGAATAAAAACATCATCACAGTAGTCCATATGAGACATCAGTGGGTTAATTAGAGTCTCTTGAAGCATCCAAAATACATTTGGGTCCAAAAATAACAAAAACTACGACTTTATTCAGCATTGGCTTCTCTTCCGCGTTTGTGTTCAATCCTCAAATAAAGATTCAAACGGTTGAGTCAGCGAATCGATTCATGATTCGGATCGCGTGTCAAACGCTGAAATCACGAGACATTAGCAATCTGAAGAAAAAAAAAGAAAAAATGTTTGCGTTTGAGTCGCGAACGCGGATTGAAAACAGACACGGAAAAGAAGCCAATGCTGAATAAACTCGTAGCTTTTGTTATTTTTGGACCTAAATGTGTTTTCGCTGCTGAAATAGAACAAAAACAGTCAATATTGCATCTAAAATGTAAGTGATTAATGTTAACTAATTGTTTATGGATCTGTCATGAAATCAGTGTCATTTTCAGGAACACACACTCTTGGTCATGTGATGTTGTTTAACGGTATCATATGTTATATAAACTTCATGTTGAATGTTTAGCTCAGTTTCTCAGCGGCTCGTGTGTTGTGATTTCTCCTTGAGAGGCTGCGGAGCGTCAACAGCGCCACCTGCAGTTCATTATAGATTATTATCCATCGCACTTACACTAAACTAATGATCATTCTTGCATTTTAGTGATTCGTTCGGGTTGTTTTTGTTATTGGCGTTTTAATCCACTTGTCCGTCAGGCGAGTAAAATTCTCTTCCTCTTCGACACATCCGCTGGACCAGCGTTAATCTGGAGCCCTGATCACCGTCTGCCCGATGTTATCGCCAGTGTCTCGTGCGGTTTGATGAGCTCATGTTCATTGGGACAGGGCCACTGAAGCCTGTTTAAATGGGGTGACAGGTCTCTCATTCTGCCCTCATCAGAAGCTCTTCAGTGTGTGTGCGGTCACAGGGTTTGTGTGCCCTTCTCTCATTATTCACTGGCTCTCGTGTCTCAGCACAAGGAGGATCTTCACCATGCTGGTCAAGCTCTAAAACGGCCTAAATCATGGCAGATATTGAGATGTGGATAATGTTCCGGGGGCATGTGGCCCGGACGGCCTCTGCGGATGGATGAAGACATCTGAGGCCTGCTGCTCTCCATACAGACGAGTTTACATTTCAGCCCTGAGTCAACAGGAAAAGGCATTGCTCAGGACTATGGAGAATTCTTACATGACATTTAGAGGAAACTGATGCATTTTAAGAACAGAACAGCGTTTATTTTTAATACAATCTTTTTGTAAAACTATATAGTCAAGCCTTAATCAGACCTTCAGCATTTCTCACATCACAGTTAAATATAAAATATGAGCAGAACCCAACCGCTGGGATAAAACAACCCAACCGATAGAATAAAACAACCCAACCGCTGGAATAAAACAACCCAACTGCTGGAATAAAACAACCCAACCGGTAGGATAAAACAACCCAACCGCTGGGATAAAACAACTCAACCGCTGGGATAAAACAACCCAACCGATAGAATAAAACAACCCAACCGCTGGAATAAAACAACCCAACTGCTGGAATAAAACAACCAAATCGCTGGGATAAAACAACCCAACCGCTGGGATAAAACAACTCAACCGCTGGGATAAAACAACCCAACCGATAGAATAAAACAACCCAACCGCTGGAATAAAACAACCCAACTGCTGGAATAAAACAACCAAATCGCTGGGATAAAACAACCCAACCGCTGGGATAAATCAACCCAACCGCTGGAATAAAACAACCAAATCGCTGGGATAAAACAACCCAACCGCTGGGATAAAACAACCCAACCGCTGGGATAAAACAACCCAACCGCTGGAATAAAACAACCCAACCGCTGGAATAAAACAACCCAACTGCTGGAATAAAACAACCAAATCGCTGGGATAAAACAACCCAACCGCTGGGATAAAACAACCCAACCGCTGGGATAAATCAACCCAACCGCTGGAATAAAACAACCAAATCGCTGGGATAAAACAACCCAACCGCTGGGATAAAACAACTCAACCGCTGGGATAAAACAACCCAACCGCTGGAATAAAACAACCCAACCCTGGGATTAAACAACCCAACCGCTGGGATAAAACAACCCAATCGCTGGGATAAAACAACCCAACCGCTGGGCTGAATTGCGTGGTTTAGTTCAGTCTGTGGGGTCAAAGGTCAGCATCAGTTATTAAAGCCCTCGGCTCAGAGTGTGTGAAGGCTGTTCTGGGGTCAGTTTGACTCGTGGTCTCTGTGTGAAGAGTCTCTGGGTATGATGAGCGTAACTCCTCAAATGAAGACCAGGCCTTTATTCACCTGAACCCAGGCAGGAAACCTGTATTTCAAATTCCGTCTGTTAGGAAAATAATTGCTTAAATAAACCGTTTTAAACGAATAGCGAATTAAAGCGACAGCGTTCCAGTGGACAGAAGTCACTGTTTTTTTGCGTTTGCAAACATTTGCGCCGTGAGCACGCGCTGCCGCGAGATGAACGCGGTTACAACTCTATTTCAACTGATCTGGTTTGAACTGTTATGATAAAAATGTTAAAAATAACTAGTCAAGCAGAGCACTGTTCACACAGCTGACTGAGCGGTTGTGTTTATAATGCTGCGCTGCATCACTGCGTGTGCTGTGAGCTTAATCTGTGTTTCACTAATCCTACACCAGAGCTTCCTGTAAATGCTCTGAAAGTCCGAACTACACAGAAAATACTTTCACACAAGAAACAAACCTTTGTTCAGTTTGGTCCGGACCGAGGCTACCTCTTTTCATCTGACCAGATTTCATCTGTTTGGTCCGGACCGCGGTCCGAGGGAGGTTTCACACCTGTCATTCTGGTTCGTACCAAACTGAAAATCCGGACCAAACAAGGTAGGTGTGAAAGCACCCTAAGAAGAGGCGGAGAGAAGGCTGAGGAAATACAGCCGAACGAATGTGTGTGCGCATATTCTATAAACACTAATGAATGACGAAGCAATATGTGGCGGCAAATTAGTCTCTGTGTGGGAAACACCGTACCTGTATCTGGACCCGTGGCATTGTGACAGTATTGTAATGGGCATTATTGTGGTTTGTCCTCATTGAGTGTGTTGTGTTGACCCTTGACCCGTGTCTGTTTGCAGAAGCCCTCCAGCGGCCAGATTTCGAGCCTCCGGGTCTATCTGAAGCGGCTCGCTGGAACTCTAAGGAGAATCTTCTGGCTGGACCTGGAGAAAACGACCCCAATCTGTTCGTAGCGCTGTATGACTTCGTGGCCAGCGGAGACAACACTCTCAGCATCACTAAAGGTGAGACACACACACACTCGTATCTCATCCTCTGAAGACCGCAGACACACCCAGTGCCAGAAATGTAAATAGTGTGATTAATTCCTCCTGTGGTTGGCCAGCCGTCAGACCTCCGCTCATCTTCACACACAGATGAAGATATTAGTGTTGAAATCCGATGGCTCAGAAAGGCCTTCATTGACACCAATGTCATTTCCTCTCTCAAGACCCATAAAGGCACTAAAGACGTCGTTACAAAGCCCATCTCACTACAGCGGCTCTACAATCATTGATGAAGAGGCCAGAATAGAGTTAGTGCGCAAAAACACTAAATAACGACTTATAAATATCAATTCATGATTCGTATCGCGAGTCAAACTGCTGAAATCACGTGATTCTGGCGATCCGAATCATGAATCGATTCACTGACTCATAACGGTCCGAATCATGAATCGATTCACTGACTCATAACGGTCCGAATCATGAATCGATTCACTGACTCATAACGGTCCGAATCATGAGTCGATTCACTGACTCATAACGGTCCGAATCATGAGTCGATTCACTGACTCATAACGGTCCGAATCATGAATCGATTCACTGACTCATAACGGTTCGAATCATGAATCGATTCACTGACTCATAACGGTCTGAATCATGAATCGATTCACTGACTCATAACGGTTCGAAGCTTTGTTCTGAAATCGGCCATCACTATATAAGTCGTTATTTAGTGTTTTTGCGCACTAACTCTATTCTGGCCTCTTCATCAATGATTGTAGAGCCGCTGTAGTGAGATGGGCTTTGTAACGACGTCTTTAGTGCCTTTATGGGTCTTGAGAGAGGAAATGACATTGGTGTCAATGAAGGCCTTTCTGAGCCATCGGATTTCAACACTAATATCTTCATCTGTGTGTGAAGATGAGCGGAGGTCTGACGGCTGGCCAACCACTGGACGAATTAATCACACTATTCACATTACTGGCTGAACTAACGCTTTAAGGACCAATTGGATATTCACTTACTCTGCATTAACTCACTCTGCGTTCTCCACTATTTCTCAGACACGCTCATATCAAACGACTGTATATATCGATATAAACGGCATTACCTCGCTACGTATCGCCTCTGAAGAGTATGCCGCTATTCATCAACACAAGTATTGTTTTCATGTCTGATTTAAACATTACATTTGTGATTTAAAGGATGAGTTCACTTTAAAATGAACACGTTCTGATGTTTTCCTCACCCCCATCTCATCCAAGATGTTTTTTGAGGAAAACATTCCAGGATTTGTCTCCACATATTGGACTTGAGCCGTCGGCTGAAGGGCCAAATCAAAGCAGTTTCAGAGGAAGCACTGCAGAAAAGGCTCTTCTTACTCAGTATTTTTGTCTTGTTTCTAGTCCAAATATCTAACAATTCTTTACATTAAGAAACATTTACAAGACAAGTACAAATTATTGTCTTGTTTGGGGAAAAATAACTCAAAATGAAGAGTTTTTGCTTAAAATAAGATAAATAATCTGCCAATGGGGTAAATAATCTTAATTCAAACAGAAAACAAGATTATTTTTCTCACCCCATTGGCAGATTATTTATCTTATTTTAAGCAGAAACTCTCTTCATTTTGAGTTATTTTTCCCAAAACAAGACTAACTTGTGCTTGTCTAATAAATGTTTCTTGTTTTAAGATTTTGTAGATGTTTGGACTAGAAATAAGACACACATCCTAAGTAAGAAGAGCATTTTTTGCAGTGTGTGCTTTAACACGTCTGTGCTTTGACCAGGAGAGAAGCTGAGGGTTCTGGGATACAACCACAATGGCGAATGGTGCGAGGCTCAGACCAAGAATGGCCAGGGCTGGGTTCCCAGTAATTACATCACACCGGTCAACAGCCTGGAGAAGCACAGCTGGTACCACGGGCCGGTGTCCAGAAACGCCGCGGAGTATCTGCTGAGCAGTGGCATTAACGGCAGCTTTCTGGTGCGGGAGAGCGAGAGCAGCCCAGGCCAGAGATCCATCTCACTGCGCTACGAGGGCCGAGTCTACCATTACCGCATCAACACCGCCTCGGACGCCAAGGTGAGCGGAGCGGAGCACACACACACACACACACACACACACACACACACACACACACACACACACACACACACACACACACTGACCCGCTCTCGTGTCTCTCGTCCTGCAGCTGTATGTGTCGTCAGAAAGCCGCTTCAACACGCTGGCAGAGTTGGTCCATCATCACTCCACGGTGGCGGATGGCCTCATCACCACACTGCATTACCCCGCGCCCAAGCGCAACAAGCCCACCATCTACGGCGTCTCGCCCAACTACGACAAGTGGGAGATGGAGCGCACGGACATCACCATGAAGCACAAGCTGGGCGGAGGCCAGTACGGAGAAGTGTACGAGGGCGTCTGGAAGAAATACAGCCTGACTGTGGCCGTCAAAACACTAAAGGTCAGGGACGCTGCTTCACCACCCAGCTCTACACAATCTGGCTCATGTGTGCCTTTAACTGGTGTCCCTTATTCATTCTTTTTAAAGTCCATGTTTGCATCTGATTTGATGAGCATCTATCAGGTTGTTTCAAAATTAGGGTTGGGTATTGTTTGGGTTATTTACGGTACCGGTGCCTGAACCGATGCTTTTAAAGCGGTACCAGCGCCTGAACCGATATAGGTTTTTTTTTTTTTATCTTGTACTCAAATATAATCGAGGAATCGTGACAAAATAATCGTTAGTTGCACACTGCAAAAAATGCTCTTCTTACTCTTACGTAATATTGTCTTGTTTCCAGTCTAAATATCTAACAATTCTTAAATCAAGATGCATTTACTACAGTCCCTGACAAAAGTCTTGTCGCTTGTGTACAAATTGACCTAAAGTGCCGCTGAAATATATTTCTAATCAAGATTTTTTTACAATAAATGGCTCATTTTAATCCCACCAGCTTTTGTGATAATGTTTCAGTGAAAAACTAAACTTTCAAAAAGAATTCTAATATTCACAGCTTGGTAAAGCCCATTGAGTCAATTTTTGCAAAGACATAAGTGTTGTCACCTTGTCATATGAGCTTCACCTGTGACTAATAATGGATCAATTAGGTCTCAAGTGTGTATAAAAAGAACCCCAGTACACTAGACCTTCACATCAACTGCAACTAGACCTCTGCAAACATGCCTAAGATTCACCCAGAGACTAAAGTTTTGATTATCAAGAGGCTGAAGACCAGATCCACTGCTGATGTGGCAGACACCTTCAATGTGTCTCAGCGTCAAGTACAGAGGATAAAAAAAAGATTTGAAGAGACTGGAGACGTTTTTGACAAGCCCAGGTCAGGCAGACCCCGCAAGACAACTGCTCGAGAGGACCGTTTGTTGGCTCGAAAATCCAAGGCCAGCCCATTTTCCACTGCAGCAGAGCTCCACGAGACCTGGTCACCTGAAGTCCCTGTGTCAACCAGAACAGTTTGTCGGATTCTGTCTCGAAATGGCCTCCATGGTCGAATCAGTGCCCAGAAGCCAGCACTAAACAAAAGACAATTGAAAAACCGTGTGGCATTTGCCAAGGCCCACAGCCTGCTAAAAGGATGGACGCTGGAAAAGTGACAGAAGGTGGATTTTTCAGATTAATCTTCTGTTGAATTACACCACAGTCGCCGCAAATATTGCAGGAGACCTACTGGAGCCAGAATGGATCCGAGATTCACCCAGAAAACAGTGAAGTTTGGTGGCGGAAAAATCATGGTCTGGGGTTACATCCAGTATGGGGGTGTGCGAGAGATCTGCAGGGTGGAAGGCAACATCAATAGTCTAAAATACCAAGAAATCTTAGCTACCTCTTATATTCCCAACCATAAAAGAGGCCAAATTCTGCAGCAGGACGGTGCTCCATCGCATACTTCCATCTCCACATCAAAGTTCCTCAAGGCGAAGAAGATCAAGATGCTCCAGGATTGGCCAGCCCAGTCCCCAGACATGAACATCATTGAGCATATGTGGGGTAGGATGAAAGAGGACGCATGGAAGACGAAACCAAAGAATATTGATGAACTCTGGGAGGCATGCAAGACTGCTTTCTTAGCTATTCCTGATGACTTCATCAATACATTGAATGAATCCTTGCCAAACCGCATGGATGCAGTCCTTCAAGCTCATGGAAGTCATACAAGATATTACATTTGGATCTCACAGCGCCACAACTTAATTTGCTGACATATTTTTGTATTTGCAGTACATTTGTTACATTTCTGTATAGGCGACAAAACTTTTGTCTTGCCAAAATTTGACCTTTCCGTCTTGATTAAATGATAAATATTGTTTCTGTGAAAATTATTTATTTCAGTGCATTAAACATCATTTGGGAGGGTTTTAGCTTTTCATATGAGCTATTTCTAACAGCAATTAATTAGTTAAAAGTCAGGTTAATATCAGGTATTTCTAGAAAATAGATAAGCGACAAGACTTTTGTCAGGGACTGTAGATCAGTAAAATGACAAGACATTTTTTCTTGTTTTGTTGAAAATAAAATCAATTTTTTTTTTTTTTTGCTTAAAACAGGCAAAATGATCTGCCAGTGGGTGGGAATAATAATCTTATTTCTGATTTTTTTAAATCTTTTTTTTCCGTCCCAAACAGAAATCAGATTATTTTTCTCACCCCATTGGCAGATCATTTTGCCTGTTTTAAGCAAAAACTCACTTCATTTAGATATTTCCCCCAGAAAACAAGAAAAAATATCTTATGTCGTTTTACTGATCTAGTAAATGCATCTTGATTTAAGAATATTTAGATATTTGGACTGGAAACAAGACAAAATTACTAAGTAAGGAGCATTTTTTTCAGTGCAGCCCTAGTCTAAACACTCGCTCGCTCTGCGTTTGCATGTTTTGATGTCCATGTATTCATGCTTAAGAAATGACAGTGGCTGTAGTATTTCTATTGTAAGGAAGTTGCCACGAACATTTGAATTAGATGAGGTTTGGCCGGTAATAAACTGGGATTTGATCTGCTGTAAAGTAACATCACTCACCAGGCCGTTGATACACAAGATGTTTTTTAATGGTGTTGTTCTAGAAAACCATAAGATTACTTTGAGATTTGAACCAAATATTATTTATAATATGTATTTTAAAGTCATTTTAATGAGTGTTGTTTGCTTAGGTCTTTATTACCACAAAAAAACAACCATTGATTAATCGTCAGAATATTCGATCGGTTTCTCGATTACCAATATAACCGTTAGTGCCAGCCCTATTTCAGAATGGGCATGGTTTTCCCCTGCCTAGTGTTAGTTTGAGCATAAAACAGTCAATCCTTGTTGAGAATTGTTTCTTTCCTCTTGTGCAGGAGGACACGATGGAGGTGGAAGAGTTTTTAAAAGAAGCTGCAGTCATGAAAGAAATTAAACACCCAAACCTGGTGCAGCTGTTAGGTGAGTTTGTGCACACATCTGATCCATAGACTAAAACAATATGGCCGTAGAGTCCGTGACGTCACCCATAGGATCCTGAAGAGCCGTCTGAAGCACAGACGAGCTGGCCGTCGCCATCTTGGCACGCCCGGATAACAGACAATGGGCAAAGAGGCGGGATGTGGGCGGAGCTTAGGTGACTAACAGACAGCAGACAAACGGCTATCCACCTGTCAAAGTGGCCACGCCCTTAATTATGCGGAACATTAAGGCTTTATATAATCTAAACGAATAATATTAAAACACTGAATCGTTCAGTAACACACACTGTTGCTGTGAGATGTTATGGTTCTGCTCTTTGGAACTATTTTCTTTTTATCTTTTTTTATCTTTATTTATTTAATGAGCACACAGCCAAGCTGGTGGAATTACAGGTGCCAACATTACAATAAACATATAAAGGGGTGCAACGGATCAATCGCAGTTGATCCGAGATCCGAACGGATAACGGTCCACGGTTCAGAACGCACGTGACCCGCGGATTTATTGTGGTTTTTTTGCGGATTCATCTGTTTAGCGATCGCAGAGTAAAAGACCGTTTAATTTGCCGATATTGCTTTTTAAGTAATTTTGTTCCTTTAAACTCGCCGAGTTTCAGTGAAACTACACACAGCAGTCGTTCACGTGAAGGAAATCAGTCAACAATGGCTAGCGGAGGTGCAGAAGAACTTGAAAAGCCTCCCGCATCATTCACATCGCATGTATGAGAGCATTTTGGCTTCCCCGTGAAATATAATGATGACGGAAGGAGGGCGGTGGACAGAACTGTGACAGTAACGCTCCTGTGGCAGCATGAGAGAGCCGTAGGATAGTGGCATTACCTCGAGCATGGCTATCTGAAGTGACGCCTGCTGATGCCCGTTTCACACACAGTGTAGTCTGTTTGCAGTGTGTGTTTTTCCGTACCATGTTATCAGATTACACAGTTTTCACACTGCACGCAGTGTCGGCCCGTCAGTGCGAAGTGCGGCGATCGTTTCTGCACAGAGTCTGATTTGCTGTGCTGGACGCGCTGATTTAAAGGGACAGCACGCTGTCTGTAGCCTATTAAAACAAACATGTATTGATGCAAAACTCTAGTAATTTCCCCACATATGTATATAATGTAAGTGTACTGTGTTTCAAAGTCAACACATGGCTTTTTGCCTCGGGTAAAGCAAGAAAAAGGGCTTTTATCTTTAGGTAAACAAGTGAAATAATGGAGAGCACTCTTTTCTGATCCGAAAAATGATCCGATCCGTGACTAGTGATCCATGATGTGATCCGAACCGTGAGTTTTGTGATCCGTTACACCACTGATAAACAGTAACCTATATAAGTGCTTACTCCACAGTCCTCAACGTTCAGAGTTCAATATGTTTATAGCCTTAGGTATGAAACGAGTTGTTCTGACGGCTGTGGTCCTGTAACGCCTCCCAGAAGGCGTAGGGTGGGTAATGTCCGAGCTTATCTTGAGCTCTGCGGAGCATCCGTTTCTGGTAGAGTGATAAGGGATGGTAAAGGTGAACCAATAACTTTGGATGCTCTGTTGATGAGGATGGGCTGTAATTTCTTCCGGGAAGTGTATCTAGACTGCCAAACTGTGAGGGATGTGGTAAGGATGCTTTCTCTCAACCTCTTAAAGGACAACTGCGGTGAGAAATGCCCCTCGGGGTGATTAACAGATGGTCAGCGAGCAGATCGTTCTCTGGCAGGAGTTTTCATGGAATCGAATGTAAAGAGTTTTATCTCTAAACACAGATTAGCTTATAGCGCTTGTCTATGGGGCACTGGGTAAGTCAAATTAAACCGCTAGTTAATACCACTAACAAGGCTCAACATAGCCTCACACTAACACGGTTAGTGTTATGCACTAACATTAGGCAGTTTAGATTCATACGCTGGTTATTGGCGATGATCACGTTATTTTTCATATGCATATGATTACATGCCATCGCTCGTGCGTCTTACTCGCGTGTTTTTAGATCAGGAGATTCAGTTCTCATTCAGAAGATGTGCTATAGCGCCCCCTAGCGTCCCACAGTGGAAACACGGAAAATTACTTTATTGGGCTGGAAGCGGTGTCTCACAAATAACGGAAATTTCCGTGTTTGGCGGGGAAAGAGTTAAGAGAGTTTGTTTAAAAAATAAGATAAATAATCTGCCAATGGGGTACGCAAAATAATCTTGTTTTCTGTTTAAATTAAGCTTACTTTGCTTAAGACACTGGCAGATTATTTATCTTATTTTAAGCAAAAACTCTCTTCATTTTTAGTATTTTTCCCCAAAACAAGACAATTACTTTTGCTTGTCTAGTAAATGTTTCTTGTTAAGAATATTTAGATGTAGAAACGAGACAAAAGTACTGAGTAAGAAGAGCATGTTTTGCCGTGTACTCAGGCTGTTGTCCGTCGGGCGAGTTATATTCCCCCTGCCCCTTCAACACACCTGGACGAGTGTTAATGTGGAGCCCTGAATCTGCAGGTGCGTGATTGAGACAGCATATGAAACACCTGACATGTGATGACTCTTCTCTCACACCAGGTGTGTGCACGCGAGAGCCGCCGTTTTATATCATCACGGAGTTCATGACCCATGGGAACCTGCTGGATTACCTGCGCGAGTGCAACCGGCAGGAGGTCAGCGCCGTGGTGCTGCTCCACATGGCCACTCAGATCTCCTCCGCCATGGAGTACCTGGAGAAGAAGAACTTCATACACAGGTCAGCCTTCTGCTGCGGCAGGGCAATGCACTGAGAAAACGCTCTTCTTATTTAGATATTTTCCTTGGTTTGTTGAAAATAAAATCTAAATGAAGAGAGTTTTTGCTTAAAACAGGCGAAATGATCTGCCAATGGGGTGAGAGAAATAATCTGATTTCTGATTGAAATCTTGTTTCTCGTTTCCGAACAGGAATCAGATTATTATTCTCACCCCATTGGCAGATCATTTCGCCTGTTTTAAGCAAAAACTCACTTCATTTAGATTTAATTCCCCAGAAAACAAGAAAAAATATCTCATGTTGTTTTACTGATCTAGTAAATGCAGCTTGATTTAAGAATATTTAGATATTTGGACTGGAAACAAGAAGTATTTACTAGACGACCAAAAGTAATTGTCTTGTTTTGGGAAAAAATAACTCAAGTTTTTGATTAAAATTAGCAAAATAATCTGCCAGTGGGGTAAGAAGAATAAGGCAGTTCATTTATCTTATTTTAAGCAAAAACTCTTTTAATTTTGAGTATTTTTTCCAAAACAAGACAATAATTTGTACTTGTCTAGTAAATGTTTCCTAATGTAAGATTTGTTAGAAATTGTACAGTCCTACAGTATCAATCTGGTTGTCGTTTCAGGGATCTAGCTGCCCGTAACTGCTTGGTTGGGGAAAACCACCTGGTTAAAGTGGCCGACTTTGGCCTGAGTCGCCTGATGACGGGAGACACCTACACTGCCCATGCAGGAGCCAAGTTTCCCATCAAATGGACCGCACCGGAGAGCCTGGCCTATAACAAATTCTCCATCAAGTCTGATGTGTGGGGTAAGCAGAAGTCGTGCTGTTAAACTCTGGGCAGGATGCTGTTGTGCCACACTGACGGTCTTGCTTGATCTCTTTAGCGTTTGGAGTCCTGCTTTGGGAGATCGCCACCTATGGGTTGTCTCCATATCCTGGGATTGACTTGTCCCAAGTTTACGAGCTACTAGAGAAAGATTACCGCATGGACAGACCCGAGGGATGCCCAGAGAAAGTCTATGAGCTCATGAGGGCCTGTAAGCAGATCTGCAGACCATTTCAGCACACTGCAAAAAAAGGCTCTTCTTACTTAGTTTTGTCTTGTTTCTTGTTGAAATATCTAAACATTCTTACATTAAGAAACATTTACTAGACAAGCACAAATTATTGTCATGTTTTGGGACAAAATAACTCAAAATGAAGAGAGTTTTTGCTTAAAATAAGATAAATAATCTGCCAATGGGGAGAGAAAAATAATCTTGTTTTCTGTTTGAATTAAGATTATTTTTCTCACCCCATTGGCAGATTATTGATCTTATTTTAAGCAAAAACTCTCTTCATTTTGAGTTATTTTCAAAAAAACAAGAAAAGGTATTTTGTTATTTTACTGATCTAGTAAAGGCATCGTGATTTAAGAATTGTTAGATATTAAGACTGGAAACAAGACAAAGATAGTAAGTAAGAAGAGCATTGTTTGCAGTGTGAAAGACAATTGTCAAAAATCCATAATAGGGGCTCTTTAATAGAGCTTCAGGTCTGAAGTTGCCCTTTGACCTGTGTGTGTGTGTGTGTGTGTGTGTGTGTGTGTGTGTGTGTGTGTGTGTGTGTGTGTGTGTGTGTGTGTGTGTGTGCGCGTGCGTGTGTGTGTGTGCGTGCTCAGGTTGGAGATGGAACCCTGCAGAGCGGCCTTCTTTTGCTGAGACGCACCAGGCGTTCGAGACCATGTTCCAGGAGTCCAGTATATCAGATGGTATGAGTCTCTCTGAGGGTGTAGAGATCCGCTTGGCCTCTCTTGTGGCTCATTCTCACTCTTCATTGGTTGCAGAGGTGGAGAAGGAGTTGGGGAAGAAAGGTAAGAAGCTGGCTCTGGGTGCGCTCCAGCAGGCTCCAGAACTGCCCACTAAGACCAGGACCTTACGGAGACCCATGGACAGCAGAGAGGGGGACAGCTCGGGTAACTACTGAGATCAAATACACACTACAAATGCTCGTTATTTAGCATTTTTTTCTTGTTTCTTGTTGTAAGTCAAGATGCATTTATTAGATCATTAAAATGACAAGGTAATTTTTTTGTTTTTTTCAATCAGAAATAAGATTATTTCTCTCACCCCATTGGCAGATCATTTTGCCGGTTTAAGCAAAAACTCTAGCCTGGATGCAGCCGAACTCAAACTTTTTTCTCTGGGAAAAAGCAGCGTTTGGGGGTAAAATGTGTGTTATTTTTGCAAGGTTGCTGCTAAAATTGGCATTCCTGGGTTTATATATCACATAATTGAGTTCGTTTCAACCCGCGGACATGGAAAACAACTGGCGGGAAAACTGCAGACTTGGCAACACAGTGCAGTCGAGCTCTGTTGACATTTGACGACTAACGTTATGCGTCGCTCCGCTGCTCTGATTGGTTGTCGGTCTGTCCAATCGAGGTCTTTCCTGGTTGGGTTGAAACGCCCCATAATCACAGCCCAATGAGCATCAGACTCATATTCTGACCAGAGCTGAGGATGACCACGGCACTGCAAAAAATGCTTTTCTTACTCAGTATTTTTGTCTTGTTTCTAGTCCAAACATCTAACAATTCTTACATTAAGAAACATTTACTAGACAAGTACAAACTATTGTTTTGTTAGGGGAAAAAATAACTCTAAATGAAGAGAGTTTTTGCTTAAAATAAGATAAATAATCTGCCAATGGGGTGAGATAAATAATCTTAACTCAAAAAGAAAACAAGATTATTATTCTCACCCCATTGGCAGATTATTTATCTTATTTTAAGCAAAAACTCTCTTCATTTAGAGTTATTTTCCCCAAAACAAGACAATTACTTTTGCTTGTCTAGTAAATGTTTCTTAATGTAAGAATTTGTAGATGTTTCGACTAGAAACAAGACAATAATACTGAGTAAGAAAAGCTTTTTTTGTAGTGAGGCTACAAAAACTCCCTTAATTTTGATTACATTTTTAAGAAAACAAGGCAAATATCTTATGTCATTTTACTAATCTAGTAAACGCATCTTGATTTTAAGAATTGTTCGATATTTAGACTATAAACAAACCTTTACTATTAAGTGAGAAGAGCATGTTTTTGCGTGTACTGATGAAGTTTAACCCTTTGCAGACGCAGCGGAGGCAGAGATTGGGCTTCCGGTGCTCCCGAGGCCTCTCCTTGATGGCAACTTGAACGAAGATGATCGGCTCTTGACTAAAGATAAGGAAAAGTTCCGAATGAATCCCTTCAGTTACATCAAGAAAAAGAAAAGAACGGCTCCGGCTCCGCCGAAACGCAGCAGCTCGTTCGGGAAGATGGACGGCCATCTGGACCGTAGAGGATTGGGTCCTGAATGCAGAGAGGATTTCAACAACGGGGCTTCCACCAATGATGCCTTGCACAGCATTGACCCTTCCAAATTAATTGGGACTAATTCAGTCACCAATGGAGCCCCGGTGTATCCCGGCCAGCTCTTCCCATCTCATCCAAGGAAAAAGGGCACAACATCAGGCAATGGAGCTAAACTTGCCACAACTCCGCCAGCAGAAGAAGACCTAATGTCAAACTCCAAGCGATTCCTGAGGTCTTCTTCCGCCTCTAGCATGCCTCCGGGATCTGACCGTAGCGAATGGAAGTCGGTCACTCTTCCACGAGACATGCAGTCTTCCCACTTTAACTCGGGAACTATCGGAGGAAAGCCGGCTTTGCCACGCAAAAAAGGAGATTGTGTGCCACGTGGCGGCACTCTTACGCCTCCACCGCGCCTTCCCAAAAAAACCGAAGATGCGTCGGATGAAGTCTTCAAGGATCCGGAGTCCAGTCCCGGATCGAGTCCTTTGACTCTAACGCCAAAGCCCATCCGTCGGCAGCAACCAGAAATCTCCAAAACGAGTGCCTTACAGGCGGAGCTCTTCAAGCCTAATGTGTTTCATCCTTTGGGAGCGGATGAAAGCAGATCGCGTAGGCTCAAGCAAACCTCTGAAGTCTCCGGACAAAGAGACCGAGAGAAGGGGAAGTTCGCCAAACCTAAACCTGCTCCGCCTCCGCCTCCTGTTTCAAGCGGCAAATCTGGGAAGACTTCAAGGAGTCCCACGTTTGATGCTTCTTCGGATGCCAAAGCCCTCCAGAGCCCTCCTAGTCCTGGCTCTACGGAGCCAAACAAGGGAAGTCTTTCCCAAGAAACAGGCAAAAAGTTGCCGAAAAACCCCTCGAAAGGTCAGCCGCCGAAGCCCTCTACATCCCCGAACGCTCAGCTGCCAGGAATGGGAACGCCTGAGCCGGGATCGAACTTCATTCCCCTAATCACGACTCGGCGGTCCTTAAGGAAAACTCGGCAGCCTTCGGAGCGACTCTCCAACTCGTGCATCACTCGAGAGATGGTTTTGGAGAACACCGAGCTCCTACGAGCCGCAATCGGACGCATTTCGGAGCAGACCGGAAGCCACAGTGCAGTTTTGGAAGCTGGGAAAAACCTGTCCAAATATTGCGTGAGCTTCGTCGAGTCCATCCAGCAGATGCGGAACAAGTTTGCGTTCCGCGAAGCCATCAATAAGTTGGAGAGCAGCCTTCGCGAGCTACAAATCTGCCCCGCCGCCACTGGGGGCGCCAACACACCTCAAGACTTTTCAAAGCTGCTTTCCTCCGTCAAGGAGATCAGTGACATTGTTCAGAGGTAGCGGAGAAAAGCCTCCGCGGAGCCGATGCCCAGATGCCTGGTGCGATTGAACCCAAACATTAGCCAACGATTCAGAGACTGAGCTCAAAAACTCAGATGTTCCTCAAATGTTCGTCCGGCGTAGCCCAAGTCTCGCCGACTGGACGGCTTTCTTAGCAATTCCACAACTTGACTTTTCTTGCATTTCCTCAAAGTATAAAAGAAACTTGCATTCAAGATCATACACTGCAAAAAACACTCTTCTTATTTAGTATTTGTTTCTTGTTTCCAGTCCAAATATCTAACAATTCTTAAATCAAGATGCATTTACTAGATCAGTAAAACGACAGGAGATATTTATTCTTGTTTTCTGGGGAAAAATATCTAAATGAAGAGAGTTTTTGCTTAAAACAGGCAAAATGATCTGCCAATGGGGGGAGAAAAATAATCTGATTTCTGATTGAAATCTTGTTTCTCGTTTCCGAACAGAAATCAGATTATTTTTCTCACCCCATTGGCAGATCATTTGGCCTGTTTTAAGCAAAAACTCTCTTCATTTAGATATTTTCCCCCAGAAAACAAGCAAAAATACAAATATAATTTTACTGATCTAGTAAATGCATCTTGATTTAAGAATTGTTAGATATTTAGACTGGAAATGACACAATGACTGAGTAAAGGAGCTGTTTTTGCAGTGTGGTATTGACAAAGACTGATGTTGAAGACGTTTTCTCCATGGGGTTGGTCCAGAAAGGGCTTCGCTGTGAGATGTGAACGGTCCCTGGGAAATGAGGAACTTCATTTTGAAACCGACTGATTAAGTATTGTATGATTGCAACACTGTGCCATGAATGACATTTGACTGTAAAGTCAGCGCAGTTCGTCAATGGGTTTGAACAAGTGTTCCTTCGGCACAATCACTGATTTCACCAAACACACAGTGGCCTTGAATCATTGATCAGCGGATTAAACACTACGGTCTCAAGGACGGTGAGAATCGGAGCTTTAGAAGCATTATATGTATAAATGTTTTTATCATCATGTCCTCTGAAAGAACTTCAGTTACCACTTTATGCCTCGGTGAACGCAGCAGCTTTATCCAATGACCACAGTTCTCCGTCACTGCTAATAATGCTCTTCTTATGCAGTATTTCTGTCTCGTTTCCAGTCCAAATATGTCAAAATTCTTAAATCAAGATGCATTTACTAGATCAGTAAAACGACATACGACAATTTTGCTTGTTTTCTGGGGGAAAATATCTAAATGAAGAGAGTTTTTGCTTAAAATAAGATAAATAATCTTAATTCTGTTTGGGAAGGGACTAAGATTATTTTTCTCACCCCATTGGCAGATTATTGATCTTATTTTAAGCAAAAACTCTCTTCATTTTGAGTTATTTTCAACAAAACAGGAGAAATATCTCATGTGGTTTTACTGATCTAGTAAATGCATCTTGATTTAAGAATTGTTAGATATTCAGACTGGAAACGAGACAAACTGACTGAGTAAGAAGAGCATTGTTTGCAGTGTAGAGGATGTCGGAGTCGATGACTGTCTTACTAAAACGTTCCTGTTTGTTCTGCTTGTGTAATTGATAATGCAGTTGTTCTCAGTATTAGTTTGTCTTTTCCAACGCTCTGCCATCTGACTGTGACACCTGAGGAGGAAGCCGACCACAAGCTGCCTTTAATTCAACATCATGGTACTGCCAGTGTTGACATTATGTTTGTCTCTTCGAAATCATGCCACTAGTTTTTAATGTGTACTCAAGCCTCACCCTTTTGTAGACTCATCTTTGTAAATACACCTCATTGTGTTCTCTCTTCAGTCGACTCTTCCTGTAACCTCGGTGCAATTTTTGTTGCGTAAAATACAAAGCAATTTTGCTACTTGAACAACATAAAGAGTTCATGTTTCTGTCAGCGTTCTCGTATTGCTGTTCTGTCCATTCCCTATTCTGGTGCTGTCGTTATGAGACCAGTCTTCATTTTAAGCAGGGCATCTGCAACCGCATTTAAGGCTTTTGAAGACAGAAATGTAAGACCGTATTTGGCGGAGATGGGTCAATGTTCAGGGAAACCATAAAATGATGGGAAAAATTATGATTTAAACAATTTTACAGTTAATACAATAAGCCCCCAAAAGTCGGTGTGTTCCTTTAAATGATTTGCTGCTAACATCCTGGTGCCAGATACACTATATCACCAAAAGTGCCGCCTCTACACACACACATGAGCTCCCCATTGTTAACCCGTGGGGTTTAATCTGGAGTCGGCCCACCCTCTCTCACAGCTCCAGCTCTTCTGGGAAGGCTTTCCTCAAGGTTTAGGAGTTTAGGTGTTTATGGGGATTTTTGCCCATTCTTCTAGAAGCTCATTTGTGAGGTCAGGCACTGATGTTGGACGAGAAGGCCTGGCTCTCAGTCTCCGCTCTAATTCATCCCAAAGCTGTTCTATCGGGTTGAGCTCAGGACTCTGTGCAGGCCAGTCCAGTTCCTCCACACCAAACTCCTCATCCATGTCTTTATGGAGCAACGCTTTGTGCACTGGAGCGCAGTCATGCTGGGACAGGAAGGGGCCGTCCACAAACTGATCCCACAAAGTCAGGAGCATGAAATTGGCCAAAATGTCTTGGTGGAGCATTAAGAGTTCCTTTCACTAGAACTAAGAGGCCAACCCCTGAAAAACAACCCCACCCTATAATCCCCCCTCCACCAAACTTTACACGTGGCACAATGCAGTCAGGTGAGTCCCGTTCTCCTGGCGACGGCCAAACCCAGACTCATCCATGTGATTGTCAGACTGAAGCGTGATTGGTCGCTCAGAGAACACGTCTCACTGCTCTAGAGTCCAGTGGCGGCTGCTTTACTCCACTGCATCCCACGCTTTGCATTGCTCTTGGTGATGTAAGGTCGAACCCTTTTGGCAATATAGTGCACCACAGCACACCTTCAGGGGTTTAGTGGAGTCCATGCCTCGACGGGTCAGGAATGTTTTGGCAGCAAAAGGGGGACCAACACAATATTAGGAAGGTGCTCATAATGTTATGCCTGATCGATGCATCTTTGAAGACTAGTAATGAATGTTTTTTTATGAGCAGCAGGATAATTATATTCATACGAACAGAGCCGAAGCACAACCCTCGAAAAAAATCTTCCACTAAATGCATGCAGTTTTATAAAATTATATAAAATCTGATTTTTTATATTCTAGATACCTTTTTCTATATTTTTGAATGTGCATAATTATCTTATCAATCCAGTTAACATCTACAAGCTGTGTAAGAATATGGGTCAGCATTCCCGTTGGTCTGAACTAAAAGAGCCAAGTTACCGCTAAATAAAGCAGCGATGCGCTTATAAACACTACTTTATTCAACATTATACAGAAGATGGAAGAAAACGCCAATGGATCTTTCCAAAGTTTGCAGATATGACAAACGCCATAAAGTAAACATTACCAATGATTCAGCAGTCAGAAGCAATCCTTTGGCATTAATGCGTTACTCGTTGATTGCGAACCGCTCTGAAAGCACAAGCCTGTCGAACAAAGAACAGCACCATGTCTCATTTATTTCATTAAATCTTTTGAATACACATTTCGCTGTAGCAAGTACTCTTTTTTTCGGTCCCCAAATATAAGACTTCATGACATTATAGTTAAGACTTTTCTTATACCTCTAAAAATATTCAAGACTTTAAAGGGTTAGTTCAGCCAAAGATGAACTGTCTGTCATTAACTCCTCTCCCTAATGTCGCTCCACACCCGTAAGACCTCCGCTCATCTTCACACACAGTTTAAGATATTTTATATTTAGTCCGAGAGCGTATGCAAGTGTATGCACACTATACTGTCCATGTCCAGAAAGGGAATAAAAACATCATCACAGTAGTCCATATGAGACATCAGTGGGTTAATTAGAGTCTCTTGAAGCATCCAAAATACATTTGGGTCCAAAAATAACAAAAACTACGACTTTATTCAGCATTGGCTTCTCTTCCGCGTTTTATATTATTTGTTATTTTTGGACAGTATAGTGTGCATACACTTGCATACTCTCACGGACATTTCATTTTGGGCTGAACTAACCCTTTAAGGCCTTAAATGATAAATAAATCCTGGTTCTGATTTATTCCGAATGAAACGGAGCCGTTTTCTGTCTAGAGCATATTTATTGTCATCATTAAAATCAAAACGTCAACATTTTAAAATCATATACACACAAGAAGAGATTTATAAACGTTAGCACAGCTCCGTCAGAGTTTATACATATGTACTGCTTCAAAGGTCATTCAGACAGCGATGGCTCAGCCGAGATCTGCTCGCCTGTTCCTCATCCAGGCCGGAGTGAAGCGAGCCCATTGGACGAGCGGTGGCCATCTTCTTTCAGGTACATCAACAGACAGCCTTATATACAGCAGCTGGATCAGATCAGAGCTCATATGGTACATACACTCATTAACACACAGATGCTGCTTCACAGGAAGTTGCGCGTTGTGTTAATATACAAGCCGATGGCGCAGACGTTTACTGTACAGCTACACAACTGGAGCATTTTCTGTCACATCTCAGACAGCTATACAAAATGGTAGCAGTGCTGTAAACCCATTTGCACTGCAAACAATGCTCTTCTTACTCAGGATTTCTGTCTTGTTTCTAGTCTAAATATAACAATTCTTACATTAAGAAACATTTACTAGACAAGTACAAATTATTGTGTTGTTTTGGGGGAATAACTCAAAATGAAGAGAGTTTTAGCTTAAAATAAGATAAATAATCTGCCAATGGGGTGAGAAAAATAATCTTTTTTTGAGTTATTTTCCCCCAAAACAAGACAATTACTTTAGCTCGTCTAGTAAATACTTCTTGTTAAGAATATTTAGATGTTTGGAGTAGAAACAAGACAAAAATACTGAGTAAGAAAAGCATTTTTTGCCGTGTGTTTAACTCAACCCCGGACTGCGTTGAGCTAGTAAAGATTAAACAGTGATGGTAATAATATTAACATGAATAACAATAAGGCAACATAAAATAACAGTTGTAAATTACAGACAAACGAATGATCGAGGAGCGGAAGAGAGCGATGACAGAATCATTCTGAAATCTTTCCATAAAGTGTCTTCGATTCGTAAAGCTGTCCAACCCTTAACACTCGTGTGTGTGTGTGTGTGTGTGTGTGCTCCTGCTTTAAATCGGGACTCAAATCACGTTTATGATGCTCTGAAAACAATCATAAGGTCTCGTTTCTACAGATGAATGTGACGAGATATAAAACAAATCACTAAAGAAGAGCCTGATCGGAGTTCAGCGGTCTGGCAGATTGCCCTCTCCTAAACCGATGCGTCGCGGGATTAGAGGATGAGGATGGGAAAGGAAGAACACACTGAGCAGGAGAAGGGGAGGATGGACAGATGAAGAGAAAGATAAGACAACATGACTGCGTACACATACACGCCACTTTCTAAAGCCATGCGGCGTGATATCTGTACGCATTTTGGACTATCCGCGTGTGTGAGAGTGTTGGGTAGGTTTAGGGGTGTGTGTGTGTGTGAGAGTGTTGGGTAGGTTTGGGGTGTGTGTGTGAGAGTGTTGGGTAGGTTTAGGGGTGTGTGTGTGTGTGAGAGTGTTGGGTAGGTTAGGGGTGTATGTGTGAGAGTGTTGGGTAGGTTTATGGGCATGGGCGTGTGTGTGTGTGAGAGATGGGTAGGTTTAGGTTCAGGGGGATAGAATGACAGTGTTGATAAACTCGCTAAAATGTGATTATGCGTCTTGATAGCACGCCAAAATGGCACCCGAATTGGCGTGTCATACATACGCCATTTCATGAGCTCAGTCTGGATAAGAGGAAATGAGGGCAGGAAGCCATGCCGCCACCTCTCCGCAGCCGAGCCCGGGCCGTGTGTGTGAGGATGATGATGAAGAGGAGGAAGAAGAGGAGAAGGAGGATGATGATGAAGAAGAAGAGGAGTTAGAGGAGGAGTCTGGTGTTGATTAGCATCCGCAGCCGTCCCTCTGTGGCTGGGGTTCGCTGCTGAGCCGGCCCCCCTGCGGCGCTGACGGTTTGTGCTGTACGCCCGATTCGGCCGCGTTCAGATCCAGACTGCCGTCCTGAATGTTCTGGTAGATCTTCTTCGCCGCCTCCAGGAAAGCATCCTCCACATTCTCACCTCTGGGACAACAAACACACGGCTGTCATCTGAGAGCTTACAGGAGTCTAATGCTCTGATTATGGGTGGGTTATATAACAATATATACTCAGTACTCACTAAATACATACTCACTATATACTCACTACTCAATACATACTCACTATATACTCACTACTCACTATATACTCACTACTCAATACATACTCACTATATACTCACTACTCAATACATACTCACTATATACTCAGTACTCACTATATACTCAATACTCAATACATACTCACTATATACTCACTACTCAATACATACTATATACTCAGTACTCACTATATTCAATACTCACTACTCAATATCTACTCACTATACTCAGTACTCACTATATACTCACTACTCAATATATACTCACTTTATACTCACTACTCACTACTCAATATATACTCAGTACTCACTATATACTCTATATTTAGTACTCACTAGTCAATATATACTCACTACATACTCAGTACTCACTACTCAATAAATACTCCGTACTCACTATTCAATATATACTCAGTACTCACTAAATATATACTCACTATATATATATATATATATATATATATATATATATATATATATATATATATATATATATATATAGTATGTACTGAGTATATAGTGAGTAGTGATTATATAGTATGTAATGAGTATATAGTGAGTATTGAGTATAAAGTGAGGAATGAGAATATAGTGAGTTTGGAATATATGTTGAATACTGAGTACAGTAAGTATATAGTATATAGTGAGTATATAGTGCATAATGGGTATATGTTGAATAGTGAGTACTGAATCTATAGTGAGTACTGAGTATATGTTGAATAGTGAGTATAGTGACTATATAGTACATAGTGAGTATATAGTGCATAATGAGTATATGTTGAATAGTGAGTATATAGTAAGAATATCCACAATTTTCCTGCGAGTCTTAGTGGGCGTCGCCATGACACTCGAGTACTCGGTTGACGGCATCTCAGTTCCGGTTTAGCACACATTACAGTTATGCTGTGTTCACACCAGACGCGAGAGACGAGAATAAATAGCGCTATTCGTGCGAACATGGACGCGTGAACATTTTGAATCCATTCGCTTCATTCACTACACAACAGACGCGAATTTGCGTCATGGGAGGGGCTTCTGCTTCTGCCAGGCAGCGGCAGTCGTCAGAAGGACGAGCCGAGTTAAGGCTGCTCTAGCTGGGGTTAATGAGCGCTGAGCGCCGCGGTCTCTCACCTCAGAAACCTACTTGCTTCCATAAACCATGCAACATAAACGGACCCGTTTGACATGTTGCCTAGCACCATACACACCCATTCAATGCCCAACGAGCTTCAAATAAACTCAATAATTGTGATGTAGATGTAATATTTATATTTTAATATTTGTAATTGTTGAAATCATGTCAGACCTTGTCAGTAGACTTTTTTTTTAAATCAGCATGAAAATAGATGCATGAACTTCAATTAATTTAAGTGCATTGTAATAAAAATTAACATTTCATTGCTGAAAATTTAATTATTGACTTTATATAATATATTAGTTTAACCTATTTAAAATACTGCAGTACAACTGTATAATTTTTTGCAAGGGGTATGTTTATTGTTTTCAGTAATTTACAGCTTTATTGTGTAGCAAGACCGCTCTAACAACCTAACGTTAAATAGAGACCTCCACTCCCGCGGGACCCAGCACAACCGAGTGCGGCGTGGGATCATATTTGATGGTGAATGCGGATGCGGGAGGCAAGACATTATTGTGTGCGTGTCGCGGGAAAATAAAATTATTTTGTGGAACCCCCGCAAAATGGAAATATCTAACAAAATAAATAACTAGAAACAAATAAACCTTTATTTATAATAAAATAAAATCGATTTACAAGGCACATGGACGGAAGGTAAATCTTCCGTGGTTCATAGGAACAGCCAATCCCACCACACAGTGGCAAAATGTGTGCGCCGCATAACTCAGGTGAATCGCTTAGTGCTACAGATATTAGTAAGTTCTTGTAAGATAGTCAGATCCATGCGACCATCTGGGACATGTGATCATTTTGCCTGAAGCGGTGTTGTAAAAGTTTACTCCTGAATCCTCATAATACAACCAAGCGTTTAGCTGATAACAGTACAGACTAACGTAAACCGGAAGTTCCGTTACCGGCGTGTTCTACGTTGCCATAGCGATCATGGAAAAGGTCAGAGTTCGGGAAAGTTGTGGATAGTATGTACTGAGTATATAGTGAGTAGTGATTATATAGTATGTAGTGAGTATATAGTGAGTTGTGAGTATATAGTATGTAGTGAGTATGTAGTGAGTATATAGTATGTAGTGAGTATATAGTATATAGTGAGTAGTGAGTATATAGTATATAGTGAGTATATAGTGAGTAGTGAGTATATAGTATGTAGTGAGTATATTGAGTTGTGAGTATATAGTATGTAGTGAGTATATAGTGAGTTGTGAGTATATAGTGAGTTGTGAGTATATAGTGAGTAGTGAGTATATAGTATGTGGTGAGTATATAGTATGTAGTGAGTATATAGTGAGTAGTGAGTATATAGTGAGTTGTTAGTATATAGTATGTAGTGAGTATATAGTGAGTTGTTAGTATATAGTATGTAGTGAGTATATAGTGAGTTGTGAGTATATAGTATGTAGGGAGTATATAGTGAGTATATAGTATGTAGGGAGTATATAGTGAGTATATAGTGAGTTGTGAGTATATAGTATGTAGTGAGTATATAGTGAGTTGTGAGTATATAGTGAGTAGTGAGTATATAGTATGTGGTGAGTATATAGTATGTAGTGAGTATATAGTGAGTAGTGAGTATATAGTGAGTTGTTAGTATATAGTATGTAGTGAGTATATAGTGAGTAGTGAGTATATAGTGAGTTGTGAGTATATAGTATGTAGTGAGTATATAGTATGTAGTGAGTATGTAGTGAGTATATAGTATGTAGTGAGTATATAGTATATAGTGAGTAGTGAGTATATAGTGAGTATATAGTATGTAGTGAGTATATAGTATGTAGTGAGTATATAGTGAGTTGTGAGTATATAGTATGTAGTGAGTATATAGTGAGTAGTGAGTATATAGTGAGTAGTGAGTATATAGTATGTAGTGAGTATATAGTGAGTAGTGAGTATATAGTGAGTTGTGAGTATATAGTATGTAGTGAGTATATAGTGAGTTGTGAGTATATAGTGAGTAGTGAGTATATAGTATATAGTGAGTTGTGAGTATATAGTATGTAGTGAGTATATAGTGAGTAGTGAGAATATAGTGAGTTGTTAGTGTATAGTATGTAGTGAGTATATAGTATGTAGTGAGTATATAGTGAGTTGTGAGTATATAGTATCTATAAAATCTTTCGTGGTTCATAGGAACAGCCAATCCCACCACACAGTGGCAAAATGTGTGCGCCGCATAACTCAGGTGAATCGCTTAGTGCTACAGATATTAGTAAGTTCTTGTAAGATAGTCAGATCCATGCGACCATCTGGGACATGTGATCATTTTGCCTGAAGCGGTGTTGTAAAAGTTTACTCCTGAATCCTCATAATACAACCAAGCGTTTAGCTGATAACAGTACAGACTAACGTAAACCGGAAGTTCCGTTACCGGCGTGTTCTACGTTGCCATAGCGATCATGGAAAAGGTCAGAGTTCGGGAAAGTTGTGGATAGTATGTACTGAGTATATAGTGAGTAGTGATTATATAGTATGTAGTGAGTATATAGTGAGTTGTGAGTATATAGTATGTAGTGAGTATGTAGTGAGTATATAGTATGTAGTGAGTATATAGTATATAGTGAGTAGTGAGTATATAGTATATAGTGAGTATATAGTGAGTAGTGAGTATATAGTATGTAGTGAGTATATTGAGTTGTGAGTATATAGTATGTAGTGAGTATATAGTGAGTTGTGAGTATATAGTGAGTTGTGAGTATATAGTGAGTTGTGAGTATATAGTGAGTAGTGAGTATATAGTATGTGGTGAGTATATAGTATGTAGTGAGTATATAGTGAGTAGTGAGTATATAGTGAGTTGTTAGTATATAGTATGTAGTGAGTATATAGTGAGTTGTTAGTATATAGTATGTAGTGAGTATATAGTGAGTTGTGAGTATATAGTATGTAGGGAGTATATAGTGAGTATATAGTATGTAGGGAGTATATAGTGAGTATATAGTGAGTTGTGAGTATATAGTATGTAGTGAGTATATAGTGAGTTGTGAGTATATAGTGAGTAGTGAGTATATAGTATGTGGTGAGTATATAGTATGTAGTGAGTATATAGTGAGTAGTGAGTATATAGTGAGTTGTTAGTATATAGTATGTAGTGAGTATATAGTGAGTAGTGAGTATATAGTGAGTTGTGAGTATATAGTATGTAGTGAGTATATAGTATGTAGTGAGTATGTAGTGAGTATATAGTATGTAGTGAGTATATAGTATATAGTGAGTAGTGAGTATATAGTGAGTATATAGTATGTAGTGAGTATATAGTATGTAGTGAGTATATAGTGAGTTGTGAGTATATAGTATGTAGTGAGTATATAGTGAGTAGTGAGTATATAGTGAGTAGTGAGTATATAGTATGTAGTGAGTATATAGTGAGTAGTGAGTATATAGTGAGTTGTGAGTATATAGTATGTAGTGAGTATATAGTGAGTTGTGAGTATATAGTGAGTAGTGAGTATATAGTATATAGTGAGTTGTGAGTATATAGTATGTAGTGAGTATATAGTGAGTAGTGAGAATATAGTGAGTTGTTAGTGTATAGTATGTAGTGAGTATATAGTATGTAGTGAGTATATAGTGAGTTGTGAGTATATAGTATCTATAAAATCTTTCGTGGTTCATAGGAACAGCCAATCCCACCACACAGTGGCAAAATGTGTGCGCCGCATAACTCAGGTGAATCGCTTAGTGCTACAGATATTAGTAAGTTCTTGTAAGATAGTCAGATCCATGCGACCATCTGGGACATGTGATCATTTTGCCTGAAGCGGTGTTGTAAAAGTTTACTCCTGAATCCTCATAATACAACCAAGCGTTTAGCTAATAACAGTACAGACTAACGTAAACCGGAAGTTCCGTTACCGGCGTGTTCTACGTTGCCATAGCGATCATGGAAAAGGTCAGAGTTCGGGAAAGTTGTGGATAGTATGTACTGAGTATATAGTGAGTAGTGATTATATAGTATGTAGTGAGTATATAGTGAGTTGTGAGTATATAGTATGTAGTGAGTATGTAGTGAGTATATAGTATGTAGTGAGTATATAGTATATAGTGAGTAGTGAGTATATAGTATATAGTGAGTATATAGTGAGTAGTGAGTATATAGTATGTAGTGAGTATATAGTGAGTTGTGAGTATATAGTATGTAGTGAGTATATAGTGAGTTGTGAGTATATAGTGAGTTGTGAGTATATAGTGAGTTGTGAGTATATAGTGAGTAGTGAGTATATAGTATGTGGTGAGTATATAGTATGTAGTGAGTATATAGTGAGTAGTGAGTATATAGTGAGTTGTTAGTATATAGTATGTAGTGAGTATATAGTGAGTTGTTAGTATATAGTATGTAGTGAGTATATAGTGAGTTGTGAGTATATAGTATGTAGTGAGTATATAGTGAGTATATAGTGAGTTGTGAGTATATAGTATGTAGTGAGTATATAGTGAGTTGTGAGTATATAGTGAGTAGTGAGTATATAGTATGTGGTGAGTATATAGTATGTAGTGAGTATATAGTGAGTAGTGAGTATATAGTGAGTTGTTAGTATATAGTATGTAGTGAGTATATAGTGAGTAGTGAGTATATAGTGAGTTGTGAGTATATAGTATGTAGTGAGTATATAGTATGTAGTGAGTATGTAGTGAGTATATAGTATGTAGTGAGTATATAGTATATAGTGAGTATATAGTATGTAGTGAGTATATAGTGAGTTGTGAGTATATAGTATGTAGTGAGTATATAGTGAGTAGTGAGTATATAGTGAGTAGTGAGTATATAGTATGTAGTGAGTATATAGTGAGTAGTGAGTATATAGTGAGTTGTGAGTATATAGTATGTAGTGAGTATATAGTGAGTTGTGAGTATATAGTGAGTAGTGAGTATATAGTATATAGTGAGTTGTGAGTATATAGTATGTAGTGAGTATATAGTGAGTAGTGAGTATATAGTGAGTTGTTAGTGTATAGTATGTAGTGAGTATATAGTATGTAGTGAGTATATAGTGAGTTGTGAGTATATAGTATGTAGTGAGTATATAGTGAGTTGTGAGTATATAGTATGTAGTGAGTATAGTGAGTTGTGAGTATATAGTATGTAGTGAGTATATAATATGTAGTGAGTATATAGTGAGTTGTGAGTATATAGTATGTAGTGAGTATATAGTGAGTTGTGAGTATATAGTATGTAGTGAGTATATAGTGAGTTGTGAGTATATAGTATGTAGTGAGTATATAGTGAGTAGTGAGTATATAGTGAGTAGTGAGTATATAGTGAGTAGTGAGTATATAGTATGTAGTGAGTATATAGTGAGTAGTGAGTATATAGTATGTAGTGAGTATATAGTGAGTAGTGAGTATATAGTATGTAGTGAGTATATAGTGAGTTGTTAGTATATAGTATGTAGTGAGTATATAGTGAGTTGTGAGTATATAGTATGTAGGGAGTATATAGTGAGTATATAGTATGTAGGGAGTATATAGTGAGTATATAGTGAGTTGTGAGTATATAGTGAGTTGTGAGTATATAGTGAGTAGTGAGTATATAGTATGTGGTGAGTATATAGTATGTAGTGAGTATATAGTGAGTAGTGAGTATATAGTGAGTTGTTAGTATATAGTATGTAGTGAGTATATAGTGAGTAGTGAGTATATAGTGAGTTGTGAGTATATAGTATGTAGTGAGTATATAGTATGTAGTGAGTATATAGTATGTAGTGAGTATATAGTATATAGTGAGTAGTGAGTATATAGTGAGTATATAGTATGTAGTGAGTATATAGTATGTAGTGAGTATATAGTGAGTTGTGAGTATATAGTATGTAGTGAGTATATAGTGAGTAGTGAGTATATAGTGAGTAGTGAGTATATAGTATGTAGTGAGTATATAGTGAGTAGTGAGTATATAGTGAGTTGTGAGTATATAGTATGTAGTGAGTATATAGTGAGTTGTGAGTATATAGTGAGTAGTGAGTATATAGTATATAGTGAGTTGTGAGTATATAGTATGTAGTGAGTATATAGTGAGTAGTGAGAATATAGTGAGTTGTTAGTGTATAGTATGTAGTGAGTATATAGTATGTAGTGAGTATATAGTGAGTTGTGAGTATATAGTATCTATAAAATCTTTCGTGGTTCATAGGAACAGCCAATCCCACCACACAGTGGCAAAATGTGTGCGCCGCATAACTCAGGTGAATCGCTTAGTGCTACAGATATTAGTAAGTTCTTGTAAGATAGTCAGATCCATGCGACCATCTGGGACATGTGATCATTTTGCCTGAAGCGGTGTTGTAAAAGTTTACTCCTGAATCCTCATAATACAACCAAGCGTTTAGCTGATAACAGTACAGACTAACGTAAACCGGAAGTTCCGTTACCGGCGTGTTCTACGTTGCCATAGCGATCATGGAAAAGGTCAGAGTTCGGGAAAGTTGTGGATAGTATGTACTGAGTATATAGTGAGTAGTGATTATATAGTATGTAGTGAGTATATAGTGAATTGTGAGTATATAGTATGTAGTGAGTATGTAGTGAGTATAAAGTATGTAGTGAGTATATAGTATATAGTGAGTAGTGAGTATATAGTATATAGTGAGTATATAGTGAGTAGTGAGTATATAGTATGTAGTGAGTATATAGTGAGTTGTGAGTATATAGTATGTAGTGAGTATATAGTGAGTTGTGAGTATATAGTGAGTTGTGAGTATATAGTGAGTTGTGAGTATATAGTGAGTAGTGAGTATATAGTATGTGGTGAGTATATAGTATGTAGTGAGTATATAGTGAGTAGTGAGTATATAGTGAGTTGTTAGTATATAGTATGTAGTGAGTATATAGTGAGTTGTTAGTATATAGTATGTAGTGAGTATATAGTGAGTTGTGAGTATATAGTATGTAGTGAGTATATAGTGAGTATATAGTGAGTTGTGAGTATATAGTATGTAGTGAGTATATAGTGAGTTGTGAGTATATAGTGAGTAGTGAGTATATAGTATGTGGTAAGTATATAGTATGTAGTGAGTATATAGTGAGTAGTGAGTATATAGTGAGTTGTTAGTATATAGTATGTAGTGAGTATATAGTGAGTAGTGAGTATATAGTGAGTTGTGAGTATATAGTATGTAGTGAGTATATAGTATGTAGTGAGTATGTAGTGAGTATATAGTATGTAGTGAGTATATAGTATATAGTGAGTATATAGTGAGTATATAGTATGTAGTGAGTATATAGTGAGTTGTGAGTATATAGTATGTAGTGAGTATATAGTGAGTAGTGAGTATATAGTGAGTAGTGAGTATATAGTGAGTAGTGAGTATATAGTGAGTAGTGAGTATATAGTGAGTTGTGAGTATATAGTATGTAGTGAGTATATAGTGAGTTGTGAGTATATAGTGAGTAGTGAGTATATAGTATATAGTGAGTTGTGAGTATATAGTATGTAGTGAGTATATAGTGAGTAGTGAGTATATAGTGAGTAGTGAGTATATAGTATATAGTGAGTTGTGAGTATATAGTATGTAGTGAGTATATAGTGAGTAGTGAGTATATAGTGAGTTGTTAGTGTATAGTATGTAGTGAGTATATAGTATGTAGTGAGTATATAGTGAGTTGTGAGTCTATAGTATGTAGTGAGTATATAGTGAGTTGTGAGTATATAGTACGTAGTGAGTATAGTGAGTTGTGAGTATATAGTATGTAGTGAGTATATAATATGTAGTGAGTATATAGTGAGTTGTGAGTATATAGTATGTAGTGAGTATATAGTGAGTTGTGAGTATATAGTATGTAGTGAGTATATAGTGAGTTGTGAGTATATAGTATGTAGTGAGTATATAGTGAGTAGTGAGTATATAGTGAGTAGTGAGTATATAGTGAGTAGTGAGTATATAGTATGTAGTGAGTATATAGTGAGTAGTGAGTATATAGTGAGTAGTGAGTATATAGTATATAGTGAGTATATAGTGAGTAGTGAGTATATAGTATGTAGTGAGTATATAGTGAGTAGTGAGTATATAGTATGTAGTGAGTATATAGTATGTAGTGAGTATATAGTGAGTAGTGAGTATATAGTGAGTAGTGAGTATATAGTATGTAGTGAGTATATAGTGAGTAGTGAGTATATAGTATGTAGTGAGTATATAGTGAGTAGTGAGTATATAGTGAGTAGTGAGTATATAGTGAGTAGTGAGTATATAGTATGTAGTGAGTATATAGTGAGTAGTGAGTATATAGTGAGTAGTGAGTATATAGTGAGTAGTGAGTATATAGTATATAGTGAGTATATAGTATGTAGTGAGTATATAGTATGTAGTGAGTATATAGTGAGTAGTGAGTATATAGTGAGTATATAGTGAGTAGTGAGTATATAGTATGTAGTGAGTATATAGTGAGTAGTGAGTATATAGTATGTAGTGAGTATATAGTGAGTAGTGAGTATATAGTATGTAGTGAGTATATAGTGAGTTGTGAGTATAGTATGTAGTGAGTATATAGTGAGTTGTGAGTATATAGTATGTAGTGAGTATATAGTATGTAGTGAGTATATAGTGAGTATATAGTATATAGTGAGTAGTGAGTATATAGTATATAGTGAGTATATAGTGAGTAGTGAGTATATAGTATGTAGTGAGTATATAGTGAGTAGTGAGTATATAGTATGTAGTGAGTATATAGTGAGTAGTGAGTATATAGTATGTAGTGAGTATATAGTGAGTTGTGAGTATAGTATGTAGTGAGTATATAGTATATAGTGAGTTGTGAGTATATAGTATGTAGTGAGTATATAGTATGTAGTGGGTATATAGTATGTAGTGAGTATATAGTATGTAGTGAGTATATAGTATGTAGTGAGTATATAGTGAGTTGTGAGTATAGTATGTAGTGAGTATATAGTATGTAGTGAGTATATAGTATGTAGTGGGTATATAGTATGTAGTGAGTATACAGTATGTATACCTGGGCAGAGCGAGTTAACGGCAAGCAATGTTTAATTTGTTGGTAATGCTATGATAATTGATACTGCCTTTCACAGCAGCCGTGATCATATAGCTGTGGTACTGCAGGAATAACTCACGTTTTGGCGCTGGCCTCCAGGAACAGCAGACCTGAGGATGAAACACACTGATGAGGATCAGGAGGCGTATTACAGAAAGATCTTAACTTTAGAATCCTATCCCATCTGTTTGGTAACCATGGCAGTTTCAGTTAGGGCTGAATTTAGGACAAGGGCTATTACAGAATGACATTTCTTAAATGCATAATCCTATCTTAACTATGGATAGGAAACGGGAATTACAGAAGCATCCTAACGCCACAACCCCACTGGTGTCCCAGCTTTGATGATGAAATGCTTCTAACGTTTAATATTATACAGACTCCCACGTCACGATTTTACAGTTAGTTGACAAATTGCGACCCACATTACCGAGCCCGACGAGCTGTCACGGAGCCTTAGCCTGCCAGTCCACTGTGGCATAAAGGCGCTGGACGTTGGTATTCACAAATTGAACGTCTCTAAAGTTGCATAAGACATTGGTATACTACACATCTCTTCCTTCAATAGCGTTTGAACGGACTATGTAAAAGCTGTGCATTATAGCTCACACCTAGAGGAACCGTTTAAATGCTATTAAAGTCAGAAATGTGTATAACTTACCAATGTCTTATGCAACTTTGGAGACAGTTCCTACCTTTGCGAATATCAAACATTTTCTTGTCTTTTTTTTCTTTTCTTCTTTTTTTAAAAGGCAATTTATAAAACAGGCTTTAACTTTTCAAAATGATCAAAATATACATTTCTTCCGCACTGGAATTAAAAGCACGCCGTTGTTTCTCCTTTTTGATTTTAGGTTTACCTCAGAAGCAGTTTGCTTGGTAACAGACCTGAGAGTTGATGACCAAACTCGATTGAGCTGTTGAAGATTTCCTAACTACAGGTAAGATTACATTTTGTAAGATAGGATAAGAGTCCTAAATCAAGTTAAGATTTGCTTCTGTAATACGAAATTGTGACAAATCCTAAATTAACTCAAGATAAGACCTAAGATAGAACATTTCTGTAATACGCCGCCAGGACTCAAAGCGTCTGCGCTGCACACGAGACAGGCGCCAGCTTTACTCACCGTTCTCTTCAGCAAACTGCTTAGCCTCCTCGTACGTCACATCCCGCTGGGCTTCCAGGTCTGCTTTATTTCCTATGAGTATAATCACCTGCACAAGAACACAACCATCTCTCTGAGAGCCAAGACACCTCAACCTCAAGAGCACAGACTTTACCCGCCTGTTCTGGGTGGTGCTCGGGTATTATGGGATGTGAATGCTAGGCTAGGTGCTTTGGTTGGTTTCTAGGGCGATGCTAGGTGTCATAGATGGTTGCTAGGGTGTTGTTAGGTAGTTTCTATGCTGTCAGGGCTGTATACACTGCAAAAAATGCTCTTCTTATTTAGGAATTTTGTATTGCTTATAGTCCAAATAGCTAACAATTCTTAAATCAAGATGCATTTACTAGATAAGCAAAATGACGCAAGATATTATTTCATGTTTTGTTGAACAAAATATTAAAATGAAGAGTTTTTGCTTAAAACAGGCAAAATGATCTGCCAATGGGGTGAGAAAAATAATCTGGTTTCTTGTTTCCGAACAGAAATAAGATTATTTTTGCCTGTTTTAAGCAAAAACTCACTTAATTTTGATATTTTTTCCCAGAAAACAAGACAAAATATCTTATGTAACTTTACTGATCTAGTAAATGCATCTTGGTTTAATAATATTTAGATATTTGGACTGGAAACAAGAAAAAATACTGAGTAAGAAGAGTGTTTTTTGCAGTGCATTGCCCTGTGTGAGTCAACGGAGGCCAACCCTGTTACATACAATGTTCTGGTGCTGAGATATGGCTTATTCATGCAGATAGTGTTTAGATATGGTTGCTAGGCAGTGACTAGGGTGTTTGTGGGTGGTTGCTAAGGTGTTACTAGGTGTCACAGATGGTTTCTAAGGTGTTGTTAGGTAGTTCTGTGTTATCAATCCTGTACATTTCCCTAAATCAACAGAGGCCAACCCTGATACATACAATGTGCTGGTACTGAGATATTGCTTATTCATGAAGATATGATCGCTAGGGTGTTGTAGGTAATAATAATAATAATAATATATTCTATTTGTAAAGCCCTTTTCATAGTTAAAAACAATCCCAAAGGTAGTTGATAAGGTGTTGCTAGGAAGTTATCAGAGTGTTCTGGCAGGTTGCTAGGGTGTTTCTGGGTTAGGGCTGGGTATTGTTCAAAATCTTTTGATTCAGTGCCAATTTTGAAACCTCAGTAGGCCTGTCGCCATAGTCAATAAATCAATTAATCGCACGATAAAAAAATGAGCTCGATAATTTTTCCGGCTGAGATAATTTCCATTTCTCTCTGTTTGAAATATTCCTCTCAGTTTATTCGGCTCTGTTTGAGTGTGCGTGTGAGTCTACGCGCTGATATGAGCAAATATCCAATCATATGCACTAAAGTTAGGGGTGTTAGCGGCGTTTTAAAGCCTTGTGTTAAACATTTCATTCGCGGTTTGCATGCGCTGAGCGCGCGCCTGTCAGACACGTGATTACTGGACTAGTCTTACTGCGCTAATAGCCTGCTGTCAAACACAACATATATAAACAGTCGGATATGTCTAAAGTAAAAGTAAAATCGCGTGTCTGTATATAAGATGCGAGCCGGTCTTAGTAGCGCAGACAAGTGATTGTGAACGCTTGTCCTTAAAGGGACAGTTCACCTCTAAAACTATAGAGGTATTAAAATAGACAAAGAAAAGAAAAAAATCACTCACTGCTCTTGAATAAAGTAATAATACAGTAGCTTTCAATCAATGTATGTTGTATATTGAAGACTATGTAGTTTTAATTTTAGCCTACATTTATTCATTCAATTTCATACTTAAACACTGCTGTACATCTCTGAGCTGCTACTGTAAGTCTTTATATATTATACAATACACTGGGAATGTGTGCAAGGTTTTTTTTAGTAAAGTTTTAAGTTTAAGTAAGGGGTTTCAAGTCTAGAAAGTCTAGTGAAATAAAGACGACTATTACAACCCCAAATCAGGAAAAGTTGGGACAGTATGGAATGTGCAAATAAAATAAAAAAGAAGTGATTTCTAAAATTACTTTGACTTGTATTTCATTGCAGACAATATGAACACAATATTTCATGTTTTGTCTGGTCAACTTCATGTCATTTGTAAATATGCATCCTTTCCTGTCATTCAGACCTGCAACACATTTCAAAAAAAGTTGGGACAGTAAAGCATTTAGCACTTTGTAATGTTGCCATTCCTTTTCACAACACTTAAAAGACGTTTAGGGACTGAAGACACCAAGTGATGAAGTGTTTCAGGTGTAATTTTGTCCCATTCTTCCTGCAAACAAGTCTTAAGGTGGGCAACAGTACGGGGTCTTCGTTGCCACACGTTCTCTATTGGAGACCGGTCGGGACTGCAGGCAGGCCAGTCAGGTACCCGTACCCTCTTCCTCCGCAGCCAGGACTTTGTAATGTGTGCAGAATGTGGTTTTGCATTGTCTTGTTGAAATATGCATGGACGTCCCTGGAAAAGATATCTTCTTGAAGGCAGCATATTATGCTCCAAAATCTCTCTGTCCTTTTCAGCATTAATGGTGCCTTCACAGAAGTGCAAGTTACCTTTGCCAAGGGCACTGACACAACCCCATCCCATGACAGACCCTGGCTTTTGGACTTGTTGCTGGTAACAGTCTGGATGATCCTTTTCTTCTTTGGTCCGGAGCACACGGCGTCCATTCCTCCCAAAAAATACCTGAAATACTGATTCATCTGACCACAGTACACATTTCCACTGTGTGATGGTCCATCCCAGACGCCTCCGAGCCCAGAGAAGTCGACGGCGCTTCTGGACACTGTTAACATAAGGCTTCCTTTTGGCACAGTACAGTTTTAACTGGCATTTGTGGATGTAACTACGTATTGTGGTACTTGAGAAAGGTTTGCTAAAGTAGTCCTGAGCCCATGTGGTGATATCGCTTCTAGATGAATGACGATTCTTGATGCAGTGCCGCCTGAGGGATCGGAGATCACGGTTGTTCAGCTTAGGCTTGCGGCCTTGTCCTTTACGCACTGAAATTCCTCCAGATTCCTTGAATCTTGTAATTATGTTATGCACTGTTGAATGTGAAATATCCAAATCTCTTCCTATCTTTCTTTGAGGAACATTGTTTTTAAACATGTCAATAATTTTCTCACGTATTTGTTGGCAAACTGGCGATCCTCGGGCCATCTTTGCTCCTAAAGGATTAGATCTTTCTTGGATGCTGTTTTTGTACCAAATCATAATTTCAATCACCTGTTGACATCACTTGTTTCAAATCATTATTTAACCCTTTTACCTCATTACTAGCCCTAAATTACTCCTCTCTCAACTTTTTTTGAAATGTGTTGCAGGTCTGAATGACAGGAAAGGATGCATATTTACTAATGACATGAAGTTGACCAGACAAAACATGAAATATTTTGTGTTCATATTGTCTGCAATGAAATACAAGTCAAAGTAAATTTAGAAATCACTTCTTTTTTATTTTATTTGCGTTTTCCAAACTGTCCCAACTTTTTCTGATTTGGGGTTGTACAATAAAAACATTTTCTCCTAAACCTCTTTCTGTTCCTGTCGCCTAAGAATAGAATAGCAAAAAACCGAACAGAACCAAAAACGGTGGTGTGTATTGACCAGCGGACTGACTGTATCGTTGCATCCCTAGTGTTAATACTCGACACGCAGACCGGGTGCCGATGTGATGAGACGTCCTGCTCGGCCAGATTCGTCTGGAACTCGGGGCTCTTCGATAGTGGAGCAGCACGCAAAGTTACAAAATTTGACGTGCACACCGGCAAACGAAATTTGGTCTCGCGCGCACTGCATTGACGTTATTTTTTGCCGCGCACCGTCGCGCTCATGCGGATGCGCAGAGTATAAACGAGTCTTAAAGCTACACTGAAGTCGGCAGTTTGTAGCCTAGAAATCTAGAAGCACCCAAGCGGCAGCAAATCTAATCTGCCGCGAGTGTCGTCTAGCAACTCTCAATACTCTTCTGAGCTGTAAACGCCAAACTCTGGTCAGGCCAATCACATCGTGTATAGAGTCAGTGGGCGGGGCTTAATATAATAACGGCCGAGTTGGCGAACGGCGGTCTGTCGAATCAGCTCTGACCGTGACTCTGGAAGACTTGAGTTCAGCTTTTCTCTGAGAAAAGAACAAAGAACGGCACTGAAGTCATTCTGAAGAAGGGAAGATGTGTTCGGAGTTTAGCCGACCGGATACGGTGAATGTTTAATCTGTCAGCGAGCTCTGCTTCACCTTCATTGCTCTGGTTGGTGTAGCGCTATCCTATCGCGTGCAGAGGGAGTTTGACAGACAGCCGTTTATCCGCCCCTCAGATTGAGCCGTCAGTGGAGAGTTTCAGACCAAACATCTGGATGTGGGTCCGGCTTGTCAGGCTAGGAGGACGGAGGCTTGTAATGCCAATTGACATAAAAGTTGACTTGTACTCACAGTATTGGGGTTAGTGAGGTTCCTGGCGTCAGTCAACCAGCTGCTGAGGTGATTGTATGTGCTTCTCCTGTAACACACACACACACACACACACACGGTTAAAAAACACCCTAACACACATTTAGTGAAATTAGACCAGTGAACGTTTAGTGCACGCTTTCACTGCGTAATTTAGTCTTTCAAAATGTCTCCAAAATTCAAGATAAGGCAGCAAAAACACTCTTCATGTATTTTATATTTATATAATTTAATATAGTTGATCAATATACACGAAGAGTGCTGTCTTTCTCCAGATATCAGCATGAAAACGTGAAACTGATTTTATAAAAGTTCAATAAACAAGAAGTTAATATTAAGCTACTCACATTTTAGACACAATATTGCCTGTTTTTGCTCATTTTCGCCGTCTCCAAGCAACACACGGCAGGTGTTTCGTTACTGAATGAACGAATCGTTTGAACGAATGATTCAATGACTCGCTCATTAAGACATTCTGAATGAATCAGTTGAATCTCAATGACATTAACAGTGACTAGCTGCCACCTACTGGCCATTTTAATTTCACATGTAAAAAGTATCTTTTTATGTTTTAAATCTTTTCAAATATCAATATTCAATGATTCATGTTTAAAATATAAAAACATTATGCATATGTATGCAGGTTATATATTTATTTACACTGCAAAAAATGCTCTTCTTACTTAATATTTTTATCTCACATTTACGGATTTGTCAGACGCTTTTATCCAAAGAGACTTACAGTGGATTCAAGGCACACATTTTACATTATTGTCAGTTCTTGCTCTCCCTGGGAATCGAACCCATGACCTCGGTGTCGCTAGCGCCGCGCTCTACTGGTTGAGCTGCAGGAAGCCGTTTGTTTCTAATCCTAATATCTAATCATTCTTAAATCAGGATGCATTTACTACTGAAGTAAAACGACATAAGATATTATTTCATGTGTTTTGTTTGTCTGATTGAAATCTTGTTTCCGAACAGAAATAAGATTATTTCTCTCCCCCCATTGGCAGATCATTTTGCTTGTTTTAAGCAAAAACTCTCTTCATTTAGATTTTATTTTAACAAAACATGAAATAATATCTTGTGTCGTTTTACTTCAGTAGTAAATGCATCTTGATTTAAGAATGATTAGATATTAAGACTAGAAAAAAGACAAAAATACTAAATAAGAAGAACATTTTTTTGCAGTGTGGGAAGGTGGATCTTTCTCTCACTCACACACACACACTCTCTCTCTCTCTCTCTCTCTCTCTCACTCTCTCTCTCTCTCTCTCTCTCTCACACACACACACACACTCTCTCTCTCTCCCACTCAAGATTCAAGATTCAAGATTCAAATAGCTTTATTGGCATGGTGAAGGAAATCTTTACATTGCCAAAGCATTCATAACACTATACGAAATAAATAATAATACAAATAAAATAAAATTACATGAAAATAAACATAGCAATAAAAATGTCCAATCTTCTAATATTTACAAAGTGGTTAGCTCTGTCCTGCTGGAGGCTCTTTTGTCGTGACAGGACTTCACGTATCTGGCAGCCAGGTTTGGGTTCGCTGGGCTTTCTCCGAGCAGGAGTGGGAGTTTGTCCATATTTGATAATTGAAGGAAGTCTTTCTGATGGGTTGTGGAAAGGGGATAGAATGTGTCTCTAATGTTTTTATAATTGGGGCAGAATGTCAGGAAATGTAGCTCTGTTTCCAGCTGCTTCTCTGTGCAGTGAGGACACAGTCGCTCTTCCTTCGGCAGCCAGGTCTGTCTGTGTCTGCCTGTCTCTATGCTCAGACTGTGTTCACTGAGTCTGTACATGCTCAGGACTTTCCTCAGCTTAGGGTCGCTCACTTTACTCAGGTATCCTGCCAATTCATATTTTCTGTTTAGGGCCAAATAGCATTCCAATTTACTCTGTTTCTCTGTTGCAACTGTCCAATGTTTGAGGTATTTTTCTTTTTGTGTTTTAATGATTTGGTTTGGTCTGGCTATGTTTTTATTGTCAGTTTGTGACGTCAGCTCTAAGACCAGTCGGCCGAGGGCGTTGTTCTCTGGCTTCAGCTCTCGGTAGGTCAGGGCTTTGTGATGGAGGGTCTGTTCATCGCTACTTTTTAAGTGGGCATGGAATTTAATGGCTCTTTTTTGAATGGTTATTACCAGGGGGTATAGTCCTAATTCTGCTCTACAGGCATTATTTGGGGTTTTGCGCTGAACTCGTAGCAAGATTTTGCACAGCTCGGTCTGCAGAGTCTCTATTGGGTGTTTGTCCCATGTTGAGAACTCTTGGTCTGAGAGCGGACCCCAGACTTCACTCCCGTACAGCGCGATGGGCTCTATTACGGTCTTCATTATTTTTAGCCAGATTCTGATTGGGATGTCAATTTGTATATTTCTCCTAATAGCATAAAAAGCTCTCCGTGCCTTTTCTCTCAAGTCCTTAACAGCTTTTTTAAAATTCCCTGTGTTGCTAATATTTATGCCGAGGTAAGTGTAATCCTGTGTGTGTTCGAGGGGCATGTGGTTTAATTTGAAACTATGATGTTGGTCTTGGCGGTTGGGTCTCTTTTGGAAAATCATTATTTTAGTGTTTTTGGGGTTAACTGATAGAGCCCATGACTGACAGAAGTTGTTTAGGAGGTCTAGATGCTGCTGTAGACCCTCTTTAGTGGGAGACAGCAGCACCAGATCATCAGCAAACAGAAGGCATTTGACTTCAGTGTCCAGTAGAGTCACTCTCTCTCTCACACACACACACACTCTCTCTCTTCTCTCTCTCTCTCTCTCTCTCTCTCTCTCTCTCTCTCTCTCTCTCTCTCTCTCTCTCTCTCTCTCTCTCTCTCTCTCTCTCTCTCTCCCTCTCTCTCACACACACACACACAAACACTCTCTCTCTCCCACTCTCTCTCTCTCACACACACTCTCTCTCTCTCTCTCTCTCTCTCTCTCTCTCTCTCTCTCTCTCTCTCACACACACACACACACTCTCTCTCTCTCTCCCACTCTCTCTCTCACACACACACACACTCTCTCTCTCTCTCTCTCTCTCTCTCTCTCTCTCTCTCAATTTTTCAATTCAATTCAATTCAAGATTGCTTTATTGGCATGAATGTAAAAATACAATATTGCCAAAGCGAATTACATAAATAATAATACACATTGACATAAATAATAATAATTGATAGTAATAAGAAAGAAAATATTACAACACCGTATAACTTAACTTGAACTTAAATAACCGTTGTAACAAATTAG
>NC_090174.1:280000-290000 GCF_024679245.1 Pseudorasbora parva
AGGCACTGCACAGACAGTGCACTATATAGGGGATAAGGGACGATCAGACAGTACACTATATAGGGGATAGGGAACGATCAGACAGTGCACTATATAGGGGATAGGGAACGATCAGACAGTGCACTATATAGGGGATAGGGAACGATCAGACAGTGCACTATATAGGGGATAGGGAACGATCAGACAGTGCACTATATAGGGGATAGGGAACGATCAGACAGTGCACTATATAGGGGATAGGGAACGATCAGACAGTGCACTATATAGGGGATAGGGAACGATCAGACAGTGCACTATATAGGGGATAGGGAACGATCAGACAGTGCTCTATATAGGGGATAGGGGACGATCAGACAGTGCACTATATAGGGGATAGGGGACGATCAGACAGTGCACTATATAGGGGATAGGGAACAATCAGACAGTGCTCTATATAGGGGATAGGGGACGATCAGACAGTGCTCTATATAGGGGATAGGGGACGATCAGACAGTGCACTATATAGGGGATAGGGAATGATCAGACAGTGCACTATATAGGGGATAGGGAACGATCAGACAGTGCACTATATAGGGGATAGGGAACGATCAGACAGTGCTCTATATAGGGGATAGGGAACGATCAGACAGTGCTCTATATAGGGGATAGGGAATGATCAGACAGTGCTCTATATAGGGGATAGGGAACAATCAGACAGTGCTCTATATAGGGGATAGGGAACGATCAGACAGTGCACTATATAGGGGATAGGGGACGATCAGACAGTGCTCTATATAGGGGATAGGGAACGATCAGACAGTGCTCTATATAGGGGATAGGGAATGATCAGACAGTGCTCTATATAGGGGATAGGGAACAATCAGACAGTGCTCTATATAGGGGATAGGGGACGATCAGACAGTGCACTATATAGGGGATAGGGAATGATCAGACAGTGCACTATATAGGGGATAGGGAACAATCAGACAGTGCTCTATATAGGGGATAGGGAACAATCAGACAGTGCTCTATATAGGGGATAGTGAACGATCAGACAGTGCACTATATAGGGGATAGGGGACGATCAGACAGTGCTCTATATAGGGGATAGGGAACGATCAGACAGTGCTCTATATAGGGGATAGGGAATGATCAGACAGTGCTCTATATAGGGGATAGGGAACAATCAGACAGTGCTCTATATAGGGGATAGGGGACGATCAGACAGTGCACTATATAGGGGATAGGGAATGATCAGACAGTGCTCTATATAGGGGATAGGGAACGATCAGACAGTGCTCTATATAGGGGATAGGGAACGATCAGACAGTGCACTATATAGGGGATAGGGGACGATCAGACAGTACACTATATAGGGGATAGTGAACGATCAGACAGTGCACTATATAGGGGATAGTGAACGATCAGACAGTGCTCTATATAGGGGATAGGGGACGATCAGACAGTACACTATATAGGGGATAGTGAACGATCAGACAGTGCTCTATATAGGGGATAGGGGACGATCAGACAGTGCACTATATAGGGGATAGTGAACGATCAGACAGTGCTCTATATAGGGGATAGGGGACGATCAGACAGTGCACTATATAGGGGATAGGGAACGATCAGACAGTGCACTATATAGGGGATAGTGAACGATCAGACAGTGCTCTATATAGGGGATAGGGGACGATCAGACAGTGCACTATATAGGGGATAGGGGACGATCAGACAGTGCACTATATAGGGGATAGGGGACGATCAGACAGTGCTCTATATAGGGGATAGGGGACGATCAGACAGTGCTCTATATAGGGGATAGGGGACGATCAGACAGTGCTCTATATAGGGGATAGGGAACGATCAGACAGTGCTCTATATAGGGGATAGGGAACGATCAGACAGTGCTCTATATAGGGGATAGGGAACGATCAGACAGTGCTCTATATAGGGGATAGGGGACGATCAGACAGTGCACTATATAGGGGATAGGGAACGATCAGACGGTGCACTATATAGGGGATAGGGAACGATCAGACAGTGCACTATATAGGGGATAGGGGACGATCAGACAGTGCACTATATAGGGGATAGGGAACGATCAGACAGTGCACTATATAAGGGATAGGGAACGATCAGACAGTGCTCTATATAGGGGAAAGGGGACGATCAGACAGTGCACTATATAGGGGATAGGGAACGATCAGACAGTGCACTATATAGGGGATAGGGGACGATCAGACAGTGCTCTATATAGGGGATAGGGAACGATCAGACAGTGCTCTATATAGGGGATAGGGGACGATCCGACAGTGCACTATATAGGGGATAGGGAACAATCAGACAGTGCACTATATAAGGGATAGGGAACGATCAGACAGTGCTCTATATAGGGGAAAGGGGACGATCAGACAGTGCACTATATAGGGGATAGGGAACGATCAGACAGTGCACTATATAGGGGATAGGGGACGATCAGACAGTGCACTATATAGGGGATAGGGAACGATCAGACGGTGCACTATATAGGGGATAGGGAACGATCAGACAGTGCACTATATAGGGGATAGGGGACGATCAGACAGTGCACTATATAGGGGATAGGGAACAATCAGACAGTGCTCTATATAGGGGATAGGGAACGATCAGACAGTGCTCTATATAGGGGAAAGGGGACGATCAGACAGTGCACTATATAGGGGATAGGGAACGATCAGACAGTGCACTATATAGGGGATAGGGAACGATCAGACAGTGCACTATATAGGGGATAGGGAACGATCAGACAGTGCACTATATAGGGGATAGGGAACGATCAGACAGTGCTCTATATAGGGGATAGGGGACGATCAGACAGTGCACTATATAGGGGATAGGGGACGATCAGACAGTGCACTATATAGGGGATAGGGAACAATCAGACAGTGCTCTATATAGGGGATAGGGGACGATCAGACAGTGCTCTATATAGGGGATAGGGGACGATCAGACAGTGCACTATATAGGGGATAGGGAATGATCAGACAGTGCACTATATAGGGGATAGGGAACGATCAGACAGTGCACTATATAGGGGATAGGGAACGATCAGACAGTGCTCTATATAGGGGATAGGGAACGATCAGACAGTGCACTATATAGGGGATAGAGAACGATCAGACAGTGCTCTATATAGGGGATAGGGGACGATCAGACAGTGCTCTATATAGGGGATAGGGAACGATCAGACAGTGCACTATATAGGGGATAGGGAACGATCAGACAGTGCACTATATAGGGGATAGGGAACGATCAGACAGTGCACTATATAGGGGATAGGGAACGATCAGACAGTGCTCTATATAGGGGATAGGGGACGATCAGACAGTGCACTATATAGGGGATAGAGAACGATCAGACAGTGCTCTATATAGGGGATAGGGAACGATCAGACAGTGCTCTATATAGGGGATAGGGAACGATCAGACAGTGCACTATATAGGGGATAGAGAACGATCAGACAGTGCTCTATATAGGGGATAGGGAACGATCAGACAGTGCACTATATAGGGGATAGGGAACGATCAGACAGTGCACTATATAGGGGATAGGGAACGATCAGACAGTGCACTATATAGGGGATAGGGAACGATCAGACGGTGCACTATATAGGGGATAGGGAACGATCAGACAGTGCACTATATAGGGGATAGGGGACGATCAGACAGTGCACTATATAGGGGATAGGGAACAATCAGACAGTGCTCTATATAGGGGATAGGGAACGATCAGACAGTGCTCTATATAGGGGAAAGGGGACGATCAGACAGTGCACTATATAGGGGATAGGGAACGATCAGACAGTGCACTATATAGGGGATAGGGAACGATCAGACAGTGCACTATATAGGGGATAGGGAACGATCAGACAGTGCACTATATAGGGGATAGGGAACGATCAGACAGTGCTCTATATAGGGGATAGGGGACGATCAGACAGTGCACTATATAGGGGATAGGGGACGATCAGACAGTGCACTATATAGGGGATAGGGAACAATCAGACAGTGCTCTATATAGGGGATAGGGGACGATCAGACAGTGCTCTATATAGGGGATAGGGGACGATCAGACAGTGCACTATATAGGGGATAGGGAATGATCAGACAGTGCACTATATAGGGGATAGGGAACGATCAGACAGTGCACTATATAGGGGATAGGGAACGATCAGACAGTGCTCTATATAGGGGATAGGGAACGATCAGACAGTGCTCTATATAGGGGATAGGGAATGATCAGACAGTGCTCTATATAGGGGATAGGGAACAATCAGACAGTGCTCTATATAGGGGATAGGGAACGATCAGACAGTGCACTATATAGGGGATAGGGGACGATCAGACAGTGCTCTATATAGGGGATAGGGAACGATCAGACAGTGCTCTATATAGGGGATAGGGAATGATCAGACAGTGCTCTATATAGGGGATAGGGAACAATCAGACAGTGCTCTATATAGGGGATAGGGGACGATCAGACAGTGCACTATATAGGGGATAGGGAATGATCAGACAGTGCACTATATAGGGGATAGGGAACAATCAGACAGTGCTCTATATAGGGGATAGGGAACAATCAGACAGTGCTCTATATAGGGGATAGTGAACGATCAGACAGTGCACTATATAGGGGATAGGGGACGATCAGACAGTGCTCTATATAGGGGATAGGGAACGATCAGACAGTGCTCTATATAGGGGATAGGGAATGATCAGACAGTGCTCTATATAGGGGATAGGGAACAATCAGACAGTGCTCTATATAGGGGATAGGGGACGATCAGACAGTGCACTATATAGGGGATAGGGAATGATCAGACAGTGCTCTATATAGGGGATAGGGAACGATCAGACAGTGCTCTATATAGGGGATAGGGAACGATCAGACAGTGCACTATATAGGGGATAGGGGACGATCAGACAGTACACTATATAGGGGATAGTGAACGATCAGACAGTGCACTATATAGGGGATAGTGAACGATCAGACAGTGCTCTATATAGGGGATAGGGGACGATCAGACAGTACACTATATAGGGGATAGTGAACGATCAGACAGTGCTCTATATAGGGGATAGGGGACGATCAGACAGTGCACTATATAGGGGATAGTGAACGATCAGACAGTGCTCTATATAGGGGATAGGGGACGATCAGACAGTGCACTATATAGGGGATAGGGAACGATCAGACAGTGCACTATATAGGGGATAGTGAACGATCAGACAGTGCTCTATATAGGGGATAGGGGACGATCAGACAGTGCACTATATAGGGGATAGGGGACGATCAGACAGTGCACTATATAGGGGATAGGGGACGATCAGACAGTGCTCTATATAGGGGATAGGGGACGATCAGACAGTGCTCTATATAGGGGATAGGGGACGATCAGACAGTGCTCTATATAGGGGATAGGGAACGATCAGACAGTGCTCTATATAGGGGATAGGGAACGATCAGACAGTGCTCTATATAGGGGATAGGGAACGATCAGACAGTGCTCTATATAGGGGATAGGGGACGATCAGACAGTGCACTATATAGGGGATAGGGAACGATCAGACGGTGCACTATATAGGGGATAGGGAACGATCAGACAGTGCACTATATAGGGGATAGGGGACGATCAGACAGTGCACTATATAGGGGATAGGGAACGATCAGACAGTGCACTATATAAGGGATAGGGAACGATCAGACAGTGCTCTATATAGGGGAAAGGGGACGATCAGACAGTGCACTATATAGGGGATAGGGAACGATCAGACAGTGCACTATATAGGGGATAGGGGACGATCAGACAGTGCTCTATATAGGGGATAGGGAACGATCAGACAGTGCTCTATATAGGGGATAGGGGACGATCCGACAGTGCACTATATAGGGGATAGGGAACAATCAGACAGTGCACTATATAAGGGATAGGGAACGATCAGACAGTGCTCTATATAGGGGAAAGGGGACGATCAGACAGTGCACTATATAGGGGATAGGGAACGATCAGACAGTGCACTATATAGGGGATAGGGGACGATCAGACAGTGCACTATATAGGGGATAGGGAACGATCAGACGGTGCACTATATAGGGGATAGGGAACGATCAGACAGTGCACTATATAGGGGATAGGGGACGATCAGACAGTGCACTATATAGGGGATAGGGAACAATCAGACAGTGCTCTATATAGGGGATAGGGAACGATCAGACAGTGCTCTATATAGGGGAAAGGGGACGATCAGACAGTGCACTATATAGGGGATAGGGAACGATCAGACAGTGCACTATATAGGGGATAGGGGACGATCAGACAGTGCTCTATATAGGGGATAGGGAACAATCAGACAGTGCTCTATATAAGGGATAGGGAACGATCAGACAGTGCACTATATAGGGGATAGGGGACGATCAGACAGTGCACTATATAGGGGATAGGGAACAATCAGACAGTGCACTATATAGGGGATAGGGAACGATCAGACAGTGCACTATATAGGGGAAAGGGGACGATCAGACAGTGCTCTATATAGGGGATAGTGAACGATCAGACAGTGCACTATATAGGGGAAAGGGGACGATCAGACAGTGCTCTATATAGGGGATAGTGAACGATCAGACAGTGCACTATATAGGGGAATAGGGAACGATCAGACAGTGCACTATATAGGGGATAGGGAACGATCAGACAGTGCACTATATAGGGGAAAGGGGACGATCAGACAGTGCACTATATAGGGGATAGGGGACGATCAGACAGTGCACTATATAGGGGATAGGGAACGATCAGACAGTGCTCTATATAGGGGATAGGGAACGATCAGACAGTGCTCTATATAGGGAATAGGGAACGATCAGACAGTGCACTATATAGGGGATAGGGAACGATCAGACAGTGCACTATATAGGGGAAAGGGGACGATCAGACAGTGCTCTATATAGGGAATAGGGAACGATCAGACAGTGCACTATATAGGGGATAGGGAGCGATCAGACAGTGCACTATATAGGGGATAGTGAACGATCAGACAGTGCACTATATAGGGGAAAGGGGACGATCAGACAGTGCACTATATAGGGGATAGAGAACGATCAGACAGTGCTCTATATAGGGAATAGGGAGCGATCAGACAGTGCACTATATAGGGGATAGGGGACGATCAGACAGTGCTCTATATAGGGAATAGGGAGCGATCAGACAGTGCACTATATAGGGGATAGGGGACGATCAGACAGTGCTCTATATAGGGAATAGGGAGCGATCAGACAGTGCACTATATAGGGGATAGGGGACGATCAGACAGTGCTCTATATAGGGAATAGGGAGCGATCAGACAGTGCACTATATAGGGGATAGGGGACGATCAGACAGTGCTCTATATAGGGAATAGGGAACGATCAGACAGTGCTCTATATAGGGAATAGGGAGCGATCAGACAGTGCACTATATAGGGGATAGTGAACGATCAGACAGTGCACTATATAGGGGAAAGGGGACGATCAGACAGTGCTCTATATAGGGAATAGGGAACGATCAGACAGTGCACTATATAGGGGATAGGGAACGATCAGACAGTGCACTATATAGGGGAAAGGGGACGATCAGACAGTGCACTATATAGGGGATAGGGGACGATCAGACAGTGCTCTATATAGGGGATAGGGAACGATCAGACAGTGCTCTATATAGGGGATAGGGAACGATCAGACAGTGCTCTATATAGGGGATAGGGAACGATCAGACAGTGCTCTATATAGGGGATGGGAACGATCAGACAGTGCTCTATATAGGGGATTGGGAACGATCAGACAGTGCACTATATAGGGGATAGGGGACGATCAGACAGTGCACTATATAGGGGATTGGGAACGATCAGACAGTGCACTATATAGGGGATAGGGGACGATCAGACAGTGCACTATATAGGGGATAGAGAACGATCAGACAGTGCTCTATATAGGGGATAGAGAACGATCAGACAGTGCTCTATATAGGGGATAGGGAACGATCAGACAGTGCTCTATATAGGGGATAGAGAACGATCAGACAGTGCTCTATATAGGGGATAGGGGACGATCAGACAGTACACTATATAGGGGATAGAGAACGATCAGACAGTGCTCTATATAAGGGATAGGGGACGATCAGACAGTGCACTATATAGGGGATAGAGAACGATCAGACAGTGCTCTATATAGGGGATAGAGAACGATCAGACAGTGCTCTATATAAGGGATAGGGGACGATCAGACAGTGCACTATATAGGGGATAGAGAACGATCAGACAGTGCACTATATAGGGGATAGGGAACGATCAGACAGTGCTCTATATAGGGGATAGAGAACGATCAGACAGTGCACTATATAGGGGATAGAGAACGATCAGACAGTGCTCTATATAGGGGATAGGGGACGATCAGACAGTGCTCTATATAGGGGATAGAGAACGATCAGACAGTGCACTATATAGGGGATAGGGGACGATCAGACAGTGCACTATATAGGGGATAGAGAACGATCAGACAGTGCTCTATATAAGGGATAGGGGACGATCAGACAGTGCACTATATAGGGGATAGAGAACGATCAGACAGTGCTCTATATAGGGGATAGAGAACGATCAGACAGTGCTCTATATAGGGGATAGGGAACGATCAGACAGTGCTCTATATAGGGGATAGAGAACGATCAGACAGTGCTCTATATAGGGGATAGGGGACGATCAGACAGTACACTATATAGGGGATAGAGAACGATCAGACAGTGCTCTATATAAGGGATAGGGGACGATCAGACAGTGCACTATATAGGGGATAGAGAACGATCAGACAGTGCTCTATATAGGGGATAGAGAACGATCAGACAGTGCTCTATATAGGGGATAGGGAACGATCAGACAGTGCTCTATATAGGGGATAGAGAACGATCAGACAGTGCTCTATATAGGGGATAGGGAACGATCAGACAGTGCTCTATATAGGGGATAGGGGACGATCAGACAGTGCTCTATATAGGGGATAGGGAACGATCAGACAGTGCACTATATAGGGGATAGGGGACGATCAGACAGTGCTCTATATAGGGGATAGTGAACGATCAGACAGTGCACTATATAGGGAATAGGGAACGATCAGACAGTGCACTATATAGGAGATAGGGGACGATCAGACAGTGCTCTATATAGGGGATAGGGAGCAATCAGACAGTGCACTATATAGGGAATAGGGAACGATCAGACAGTGCACCATATAGGGGATAGGGGACGATCAGACAGTGCTCTATATAGGGAATAGGGAACGATCAGACAGTGCACTATATAGGGGATAGGGGACGATCAGACAGTGCACTATATAGGGAATAGGGAACGATCAGACAGTGCACTATATAGGGGATAGGGGACGATCAGACAGTGCTCTATATAGGGGATAGTGAACGATCAGACAGTGCTCTATATAGGGGATAGGGGACGATCAGACAGTGCACTATATAGGGGATAGGGGACGATCAGACAGTGCACTATATAGGGGATAGGGGACGATCAGACAGTGCACTATATAGGGGATAGGGGACGATCAGACAGTGCACTATATAGGGGATAGGGGACGATCAGACAGTGCACTATATAGGGGATAGGGAACGATCAGACAGTGCACTATATAGGGGATAGGGGACGATCAGACAGTGCTCTATATAGGGAATAGGGGAACGATCAGACAGTGCACTATATAGGGGATAGGGGACGATCAGACAGTGCACTATATAGGGAATAGGGAACGATCAGACAGTGCACTATATAGGGGATAGGGGACGATCAGACAGTGCTCTATATAGGGGATAGTGAACGATCAGACAGTGCTCTATATAGGGGATAGGGGACGATCAGACAGTGCACTATATAGGGGATAGGGGACGATCAGACAGTGCACTATATAGGGGATAGGGGACGATCAGACAGTGCACTATATAGGGGATAGG